>NC_046664.1:14594268-14645308 GCF_010883055.1 Belonocnema kinseyi | reverse complement strand
AGTCAATTATACTGCGGCTATTTCCTTTAGACCAGGTGTACATGTGGATCATTTTATGCCTAAACCAAGTATTTGTAATAAACAGACTCCTTTCTAAGCATAAGCATAGATCAACTAACTTATCTCCGTTATAGTTTGTTTTTGGATCCCCAAAATGACCTAATACTCTTTCTGTATCCTGATTTTGGATGCCCACCCAACCGTTCATGTCTCCTAGTAAAATTATTCTTTCCCCATGTTCGCAAATGTTTATTGTGTCACTTAAAGTGTCCCAGAAGGCGTCTTTCACAAAAGAGAAAATAGATTTTTGAAAATTTAAAAATAATTTTTTGAAGGTTTTTAAGGATTTCAAAAGTTTGAAGATAATCAAAAAGTTTTTCTTTGTGGACCTGGGAAAACTTTCAGTGAATTTTTATTTTGTAAAATTATTTCTAACAGAATATTCTAAAGGATTTCAAAAGACATGCACTATTGTCCAAAAATAATTTCGGATATTTTAAGTGATTTTAGTTTTCATTTTTCAGGATTTAATAAAAGTGTTAGAAAAAATTAGAATTATTTGAAAAAATCCTTGGAATTTTAAAAAGAATGTAGAATTGAATTTGAAATTTTAGTACCATCAACAAATTTAAAAAAAGTAGATTTTTTAGTATTTTAAAATACAGTTTTTAAAGTGTTCAGGGGTTTTAAAAGGTCTCAAGATGATACATTTTCTTAATATTCCTTAGAAAATTTAAAAGGATTTTTTATTTAATTAATAAGCCTCAGGCAATATTTAATCTAGATTTCAAAACAACATATTATGTATGAATAACATTTTAAGAATTATTAATTTGTAAGGACCTTAAATAAAAATAATTTTACTTATAATTTAAAGTCTTTAGTTTAAAGAAATTTAGTGAATCGATTTTTAATGTTACATACAAAAAATTTACCAAAAAGATATAATTTGGGAATGCATAAATTTCTTGATTGATTTTTCAATTTATAGAATTGAAAATATAGCCAGAGTTTATATGTCTTTTTTAAATCTTTAAATTGTACATTTTTTAAAAGTTAAACAATTATTTATTCATTGAAAGTTTACACCTAAAAAATTTCCGTTTGCATTTTGAAAGTTAAAAATTCAAAAGAGTTTGAATTAAGACGGCCATCCTAAATTATTGATAAAAAAATATTATATTATTAATTATTTTATTTTAATCACTTATTTTAATAAATATTCACAACTGAGGACTTATATATTTCAAGGGGTATCAATGAATTTCGTTAGATTTAAAATATTTTAGTAAGAAGTTAGGTACTCCTCTCTCTGGAATAAACAATTATGCCAGAAGAGAAAATTAAAATCAGGCAAGATGTTCCGGAAGTGGAAATTAAAATCCGGCGAAACGTGCTCAAAGAGAATACACGACGTTGCGGTAACAAGGAATTTCATCAAATTTAAAGGAAAAATATGTTAAACGAGAATACATAACTTTTATAATTTTGTTTTGTTTTTAATGCGGCGTTCGGTATTCTACTCGCCGCAGGAGAAAATAGTTCCAAAAGAAAAACTTAATTTTTTTTAAATATACAGAAAGAAAGTAAGAAACTGTAATTTTCAAATTCGGAAAATTAATTTTTTTATCATAAACTTTTACAGAAAACTGTATAAAAACTATATAAAATAACTTTCATTATAATAATAATATTAAAAACATTTTTGTCACTTAAATTTATTTCAACATAAGACACTATACTTTCATATATATTGATATTTACAATTAACATTTTTGCAATACAGAATAAAATATTATAACTATTAGTAAAAGACACTTATCTTTAAAAAATTCTGAATATAAAGACAATGCTGATATTTATGAATATTAAAAAAAAGTTCTTTGAAAGAAGTTTGAAATGTTTCGCGAGCACACAAAAATTTCTTTTAATTTCTGGGAAAATTTGAAGACATTTTTAATTCTGAAAAATTAATTTTAAGAGTAAATATAGAAAGATTTCAAATTTTTTTTAATGAATTGGTAAACTTTCAAAAGAAAATGTGGAAGCTTTTCAAAAAAAAGTTTGTAAATTTTCAAGAACACAAAAATTAACAATACATATTCCAGTAAGTTTGTAAGATGTATAAAAGGTTTCAAATAAATTTTTAAAAAATATTTAAACTTAAAAGATTTTCAAAAAATAAGAACAAATTCAATAGTTTATTTAATTTTTTAAATAATTTTAAGCGCATATCTAAAATGTCCCAAAAATATTTTAGTTGTTGAATAATTCGAATAAAGAATTTAGAAGTATTTTAAGCATTTTTACATTTTTAAGTGAATAAACCAATTTTTTTAAGATTTAAGAAGAATTTGTAGCGTTTTTTTATGAGAAATTAATTTAGAGTTTTTAAAATAATTTCAAATGATTTCCTAAATCGGTAAAAAATGATCTGGAAGATTGTGAGGCAAGCTTTTAAGATTTTTACTAAACTTACAAAACAGAGTTCATAATTTTTTTCAATTTGCAAAAATAAAAAAAAGATTGTAGGAAAAATCCAAGTAAATTAAAAAAAAACTATTTATAAGTTTTAGAAATAGTCAAAAATGATTTTAAACTTAGAGAGATTTAAAAAAATGTAAAGCAAAATCTAGATGCTTGAAAATTTGTAACAACGAATTCAGAAGTATTTTGAGAATTTTGAAAGGTTTTCAGAGAATAAACCAATGTTTTTATAAGTTCTGAAAACACGAAACTTTTTTATAATTTTTCGAAAATTCTAAAAAATGTTCGAATCAGTTTAGAAAATGTTATTAGAAACTTTAAAACAAATTTTAAACCTAATTTATAATTTAAAAAGAGATAAAATTTATTTTCAAACTGTAAATATTGTAAGTTTTTAATTTGTAAATAAATTGTAAATATTATTTTTCTTTTAAAATTAATTTTTAATGAAAATATAAAAATATTTCAAAAGTTATCTTTAAAGTTAAAAACAATCTCAAGGATTTGATGGAAATGTTTTACTTTTTGAATATTTTTCACAATTTTAGGAATAATTCGAGTCAGAATAAAAGATATTTAAGAATTTTAGGAGTTTTTAGAAGATTAAAAATATTTCTAAATTTTTAAAGATTTTCCAAAGTTTATAAAATATTTTTGTAAATTTCTTCCGAACTAGTTTCTCTTTAAGTTTATGGTAAGTAGAAGATTTATATATTACAAGAAAATAAAAATAAAGTACGGGATTCCAATGATTAGGTTTTGGATTAATAAATTAGTTGTAATTACTAATAATTTCTTTTTTAATAAATAACTGGAATACTTTTACACTTCAGAAAAATTTAAAAATTTAGACTCATAGGGATACCATTTCTTCACTACTAGCCTTATTTGGGAATTATTTAGTTAACTAATTAATTATTAAAAGTGAAATAATTTTCTTTAGTTTTTTTTTTCAAACATCACTTTTATTATGACAGTTCTGATTTTTTCGATATTATCAGTCAAATTTGATCAAAATTTAGACATTGGATGATACGATTGATAACAAATTATTCACGAAAAGTTGGTTTAAAAATATGCTTCTAAAACGAACGAGACGGATCAAAACATTTTAAGTTCTCTTATCGAAATGTAGCATTAATTGAGATCCGGTAAAGCGGGACTCCAGTGTATAATCTTTGAAGGTCATACACTGAATATGCGATCCTAAGTGTTAAAATGAAAAAACGCGTCCGATTCTGGACCGCTCAGGAGAGAAACCGGGTAGTTGAGTATATTGTGTTTCATTAAAAACAGAAAAAATTAATATTATTTAATTTATTAACAATTAAAAAAAATTATTTCTTAAAAGAATTTATAATTCAAAACACCATTGGGAAATCTCCCCTCAAGTCCCGAATATTCTCTTTGCCAAGTTCAGAATTTTCGATCCTCATAAAGAAACAATTACTCGAGCTGTACCTTCATATAGAAAATCCTGGAAGCTCTCTGATCGAGATTGGAATCCTTTAGTATAGGTATTTTTTAGAGCAATTGAGTCCGATGTAGCGCGAACTCTAAGTGAGATAAAAGGGACAAGAGAATATGGGAAAATGGAAAGAAAGTAAGAAACAAAAGCAACATGCTGGATACGACCGAATCCAGGATTGAGGTTCCAGTAGGAAAGTCGTTTGCTCTCTTGGCCTGGGAGGGAGTTATTAGACACCCTCTGCTTCAGAGGGGTAGCACAACGCGTTACGTCCAATATATCGCATTTGGTCTTTCTTCCTCTCGACCTTTACTTTGCGAATCCACCCAAACAATCTCTCATTTTTTTACTTGTTTTGGCTCGAATTAACAATTTTTCGTAACCTTTCAAAAGGAAGTCCTCTATTTTATTTGATGTTTACGTTCCATTATTCGTTTCACGGTAACATTCGTTACAATCCATGTATCTTCATAAAAATTTGTTAACATAGAGTAAAGTTATTTACCCAATTTATTTCGGATTGAAAATTTAATTCATTTTCAATCCTATCGAATCCAATCCAATTCGAATCTATTGTTTTTGGGAAACCCGTATTCATGGTCAGATGAATTTTCTTTCGTTAAAAAAGAAAAGCTCAGTTACGAGAAATTGTTACCCGAAATAATCTATGTAATCCACAGTAATTCTGGATAATCCACTTATAATTTGGAATGATTTGGTAATCCAAGAAATCCATTTGTAATCCTAACGAACCCAGTTGCAATCTAAGGCTATACACTTTAAATCCCAGGTAAAGCAGTGTAATCCCAAGTAAATAAATTGTAATCACTGGTAAGTTATTTGTAATTCCGAGTAATCCACTTATAATCCAGGTAAATAAAAATATCTAGATAACCCTAATCTTAGGTAATCCAATATACTGTTGTGTAACCCCCTTGCACCCAGGCGTCATCCAAGTACAATACCGAGCAATCCACTTTTAATTCAGTATATTCCTGGACAATCTGCTTATAATCCTGATTATTCAACATGTCATCCTAGGTTCTAAAATATGCTGCTAGATAATCCATTTGTAAACTAAATAATCCATATTACAGCTAGGTAATCTACCGGTAATTTTAGTTCATCTTAGGTTATCCACTTGTAATAAGCAGTAGTTCACTTCAACTAATCAAATTAAAATCAGAGAAAACTACTTTTAATTCAGTACAACTGTGGGCTATTACATTTCAATCCTAAGTAATTCCCTTTTAATCTTAGAAAATAAATTTTAATAAGGCGCCATCTAATTAAAATTTATTGAATCCACATTTAATTCAGCATAGTCCTAGATAATCTACTTGTCATCCGCGTAATCCAATCTACTCATAAATAATCAATTTCTAATCCAACTGATCAAGAATAATGCTAGGAAGCCTACATGCATCTTAGGCAATCTTAAGTATTCCACACCTAATGCGTAGTAATCCACTATAAATAATGTGTATTATAATCAAAATAGGAGAAATCAAATTTTTGTTCAGAATAATTGTAGATACTATATTTGTAATTCAAACTAATCAACTTGTAATCCTTCATATTTTAGTATAATAATCGTTAATCCAATTGAATTCCAGAGTAATCAACTTACAATAAGGCGTATTCTAATTGCGATCGAAAAACGCCGTTTTTAATTATTTTAATCCCAAGTGATCTACTTGTAATCCTTAAAAATCAACTTGTAATCTTGTATTATTTAGTATACTCCTAGGTAATGCACGTCTCATATAATTTGAAATAATACAAGGTAATCTACCTATGATTCTAGGTTATCTTAAGTAATCCACTTGTAATCCGAAATATTCACTTCTAATCCAGAAGAATTCACTTATAATTAGGCGATTCCTAATTTCAATATAGAGAAATCCACTTTTAAGTTGATATACTCCGAGACAATTCATTTGTAACCCTGATTATTGAAATGGTAATCCTAAATTATTTAGTATGTTCCTAGGTAATTAATTTTTAATTCAACTTATCCAGAATAATAATAAACAATGCAGTCTAAAACCAGGTATTCTTAGGTAATCTAATTGCTATCCGTTGTAATCTACTTCAAATAAAGCGTTTTTTAATTGACACAGGAGAAATATACTTTGCATTCAGTACGATTGTAGTCAATTTACTTCTAACCGTAAGCTGTCTATATGTAATCGTAGATTATTCAGTAACTTCTATGTAATCCACTTGTAACAAGGCGTAATCCAATTTCAATACAGAGCAATCCACTTAAAATTTATTATATTCCCATGCAATGTACTTGTAATTTTCTTGTGATCCTAAGTAAAACAATTCCAGTGCAAAATAATCCACTTGTAATTAAGCGTATTTCAATTGCAATATGGAGTAATCCACTTTCAAGTCAAGATACTCCTAGACAAACTACTTGCAATCCTGAGTGATCAAATTGTAATCCTAGATATTTCAGGATACCTATAGTTAATCCACTTGTACTCCAGATTAATCGACTTGCAATAAGGCGTATCTTAATTACAAGCGGAAAAATCCACTTTATATTCAGTGTAATCCTAGGCAATCTATTCGTATTTCTACGCAATCCACTTGTAAGCCTAAAAAATTAACTTGTAATCCTAGCTTATCTAGTATACTCGTAGGTAATCCACTTGTAAGTCTAGGTCATCTGAAGTAATCCACTTGTAATCTGCCGTAACCAAGGTCAAAAAAGGCGCAATCCAATTGCAATACAGAGCAATCTAATTGAAAGTCAGTATAAGATTAGGCAATCTAATTATAATTCTTAGTAATTAGGTTGCGATCCCAGATGATAACATGTAATGAGGCGTAATCCAATTTAAATTGAATCAATCCACATTTTATGCAGCATATTTCTAGAAAAACTACCGGTAATTTGCAATAATTTATTATACTTATAAATAATAAACTTTTAATCTAAAGAATCCAGCATAATGCTAGATAATCTATATGCAATCCCAGGTAATTTTATGTAACCCACTTTTAATACGCAGTTATGCAAGTCAAATGCGAAGCAATCCATTTTATTTCCGAGAAATCTACTTCTAATTCAGGGTTATTCTAGGAAATATATTTTTAAGCTGAACTTATCAGCTTGTAATCCTTGAGATTTCAGCATAGTCATAGTTAATCCACTTGTAATCCATAATAAACCACTTTTAATTTCAAAATAATCCACTTGCAATTAAGCGGAATCCAATTGCAATACGAAGATATCCACTTTGTAGTAATTGCAATCTTAAACTTTCTACTTGTAATCCTAGGTTATCCAGATACTCCCGAGTAATCCAATTTTATTATTTGATAATCCGCTGTAATTAAAATAATCAGAATAATACTAGGTACAGTGGAACCCCTCAATAGTCCTCCGAGAATCGACGTCGCGCCGCAGGTTGATGGAACAGGTGCTGCGCAAGGTGCGGATGGTCTGGGATTGTCACTCAAGAGAGCACTCAGGCGTGAATTAACAAAAGTGAAGAGGGTTATAATGAGTTAGCCCAAAAGTCAGTCCAAAAATCGGCCCTATAGAAGATTTTCACTGTAACTCACCTGTAAACGCAGGTAATTTGAGGTTATCCTCTTGTGATCAGCATAATCTGAAGTACTTAAGATTTATTCGAGGTAGTTTCTTTTTCGCTGGATCGCATTTTTATGAGTTTTTCACCCTTAAAGAAAAGTCTGCAAACTTCAGGTTTATGAGAAATGGAAAATTCTCTGTTAGACATCTTATGAAATTTAAGAAGTTATTACTTTTCAAAAGGTACGGAAAATTTTATGAATGTTCCGATACTTTTACGTGTGTACGAAGTGTCTCGTCGCATCGTCCCGAAGTTAGGAAAGGTAGTCAAATACTTTTTATAAGTTTATTTGTTATACTTTATTTCTCCTATCCTATTGTAGCTTCTCCAATTCTTCGGGGGAAAAATATTTAACCTTATTCGTGTTTTGAATTTATGAAATTCGTAACTAAATTTTCAGAATTTTTTCATAATTTTACGAAATTAGAACGAAATTTTTGTAAATTTACTTTAAATTATAAAAAATATTACGTCATTTGTTGTTACAAACTTCAGTCACTCAAAACGTGAATTTTTTTGTTAACGAATTCAAAATTTTCCATATTTATATAAACCTGCGAATTTTATGCACTACAGAAATATGATATTCATGTAAATAGTTTAAATATTGAAAATTAAATATATTCGTTTGAAAACTCTCTAAAATAATTTTCAGAATGAATTTTCGATGTAAGATATTGCCAATTACTCGTCAAACATTTTTCTTGATAAACGAGAAAAAATTTATCTTAGCCCGGATTTGAACCGAGAACGCCACTATTCACCAGTAAAGCGTTAACCTATAGATAGTTTTCCGTTTTTTCTATATTCCCAGGATGACGAGGGTCTGCATCTTTATCATCAGTTAATTTTTAGTGATAAATCCCAATCAGAATAAATTCTTTGAATCTGAATATAATTTGATAATTGATGCTATTTTGTCAACCAGGGTAATTAATTAATTAATTAATTAATTAATTAATTAATAATGTTAGATATTGCCGATCATTGGTAAAATTATTTTGTTGAGAGACGAGAAAAAAATCTGCCTCGCCTCGGATTTAAACCGGGAACGCCACTATTCCCGAGTGGAGCGTTAGCCAATCACGCCACCGGCGGTAAATTTTTTCAGGCTAGAATTAATGACTAAAATTTCACAAGTAACAAAGATGCAGAAAAGTGCCATCACGTGGATATAGAAAAAACGAGAAACCATCTGCTAAGGCCCTAGCGGTGTAATTGGTTAACGCTCCGATGGAGAATAGTGGCGTTCCGGGTTCAAATCCGGGTAGGGGCAGATTTTTTCTTATTTCTCCAAAAAATTATTTGACAAGTAATTAGCAATATGTAAGATTAGAAGTTAATTTACTGATTACACTGGTTGACAAAATAAAATAATAAATAATTTTCAGAAGCCAGAGCGATTTTTTTAGTTTTAATTAAGAAAAAATCTGAAGCAGAACTGTTTTCCCCAAATGAAATTAAAAATCCTTGAAATAAATCAAAATATTTTCATGAAACCTTTAAAACAGAAAGGTTTCTAAGATATTTTTATTTTCAAATAAAAAATAAGGCTATTGGATGAAATGTTCTCAAATTTTCAAAAAAGAACAATAAAAAAACATTTCAGAATCTAAAATATGATTTGAATATGATTTGATTTTGCCAAAATCAAAAAGCTTCTTACTTAATTTTAAAAAATGCTTCGGAATCTTTAGCGTTAATTATTAATAATTTTTTATACTTTTTTGAAAATTTATTAGGTAATTTCAATTTTCAGGGATTTTACCATCTAGTAAACTTGAATATATCATCCCTTTAAAAAATTAATTTTTAGTGCACCTTCTCAAGAATGTAAAATTAATCTTTCTGAATTAAAAAAAACTGACTGGCAAGACTACAAGCAGAAACATAGGACAAAATCTTTAGATTAAAAATTAGAAGATAAATTAAAATTTGACGTTTAAAATTTTTCCAAAACTGCAATGAATAAAGCATTTATTTTTATCTTATTACGTGAAATCTAAGGATATAAATCGAAAGATTCAACATTTTCTGAGTTATCGAAATATAAACGTTTTAATCGCTTAAAATAAAAATAAAAATAAAAATAAGAATAAAAATAAAAATAAAAATAAAAATAAAAATAAAAATAAAAATAAAAATAAAAATAAAAATAAAAATAAAAATAAAAATAAAAATAAAAATAAAAATAAAAATAAAAATAAAAATAAAAATAAAAATAAAAATAAAAATAATAAATAATAAATAATAATGAAAATACAGTCTTATGTGAAATACATGGTTATATAATAACATATTTAATATTATTATTTGATGAATCAAGGATCTCCAGCACTTTAAAATAAAAAATTTAATGTTTTTAGTTCATGAATAATAACAAAGAATCCAAGTAGTCTAAGACATACAAGTTAATTCGAACGCTTTTTGAATAAAATTGTAAAAAATGTTAATGATTATATATTTTAAAATATTAGCGATGAAGTTTAAACAATTTTTATAGATTTTGAAAAACTAAACTGCAAGCATATTTGATAATAATCTTCCGAGACTGAATAGATTTCGATTTAGGTAGATTTCTAAAAAAGCACAGGGTAACATATTTTAAATTTTCCAAAACAAATAATACATTTAACATTTAAAAAATTTAATAATATTTTATATTATCCTCCCTTTTGAGCTTCAATGGGCAAATTAAAAAATTTTTATTTGCAGAATATTAATAAAAATTTTGATGTCATAACCTAACTAATACTCACAAGCGCTTTAGATCTGTTAATTTGCATAATTTTTATTTTATGTATGTGGGGAAACTAGATTTTCAAAATAAATTTCATACGCTCTATAAATCATTTAAATTTTTGCTCCCGATTTTATAAGGTTTTCATTTTGAAAATTTTAAGTTCTTCTGAAAAAAATTTCAAAAGCTCTTATAAATGAAAATGGAGCGGCACCCTGAATATTTTAATTCCCCAAGTCCTGCTAAGTTTTGATTTAATAGAATTTTAAACACTCAAATTTGCAACTGCTGAGAATAATTTGTACCTATAATAATTGGTAAGATTTTATAAATTTATTTGAAATGTGTAGGCTCCGTGGAAATTATTGCCTTGATGTAAGAAAATTGTCCAAGCTTATACAATGTTAACATATAATAAAATTTACAAGAAAGTAAAATTTGTGATTTTTCCACACTCGTCATCAGTCATTTTTTTAAAACTTATTTTGGCTTTTCTTAAATACAGAATATTATTCGTTCCTATGATGGACCACACGTGAATTTTTCAAGTATAAATGCGTTTTTTATTTCTGAAAATTTGCATGGTTTATTCACAAAATTAAAGGTGTTTTTTAAAATTTTGAAACGCATAACTTCTATTGAAAAAATGAGGTATCATAATTAGGTTAAAAAAAAAAATTGAGAACTTGGTTCTTTAAATGAATCAATAGTTATAATTTTTAAATGTGAAATAAAAATTCTGCCAAAAGATTCGAACCCCACAGCAGCGGAGCGGCAAGCAGACACGCTACCACCAGGCGATACAGTGAATCAGAAAAGGTAGCCATAATTCTAAAAAATTAATATTTACAAAACTGCGCTCCACTTACAAAAAATTCGTGGCTCGCGTCGCAAGAAATTTGATAATCTTTAGAATTATGCTATCGCGACCTCGATTTGAATTTCAACCCTTAGACCTTCCTCGTGTTAGTTATTATTTCACTGACGGAAATTACTATTACATAAATACAATAATTTAATTTTTTGGCTAACATTTATAATTTAGCTGCTTATTCATCTGATTTAGGATTTTGTTATGGGTAACGGCCATAAAAAATTAGGTATTAGTAGGTTGAACAAAAATTACTTTTCTATTTATTATTCTGAATGAAATATTCCCTCCAGGGAAATCTTTTTTATCCAGAAAGTATTTGGAATTGAACACCATTGGGATATTCGAAGCGAAGTGAAATAATCACAGCAAACAGAAAGGCGGAAATTTTCATAATTTTCAAGGGTGGCTCGAGATCAAAGCTTGAAACTCGAGCACGAACCTTTAGTAGGTAACACTTCCGCCATATATTACAGAGACTCCAGTAGTACGAATTCCATCTGGGATTAAGAAAAGGAAGAAATCGATATCCGAAAAAGATATAGAGGATTGGAACTTTATCTATATCGGGTCTTTTGTATAAAAGACTTTAGTGGATAAGCGCAAGAATGCCCCGGACAATAAACGAGCCACGTTTAGTACTATTATCGTTCAGTTAAATACAGTTATTGTTATTTATATTGCTTTTATCATTATTAATGTCGGATAACATCCGCTTACTGCGTTGAGCCAATATAAATTAAGAATCGATTTCTATTTTCTAACAAAACGTTTCCAGATGATTCGGACTTTTAAAACAAATTTATGAGTCCCAGATAAGTATGGAATACACTTTATGAGAAGCAGTTATAAAGTAGTTATTTGTGAAAGAAGCTCCGTAAGTGGCAAAGTGCCACTTAGTGGCCAAAAGTATCAAAATATTTTTATCACTCACTGTCGATCATAAGAGCAAATAGGTTGCATAGTTTGCTAATATAAGAACTCAAGAGGAAATCCAATTCAATCCACTCAAATCCAATTCAATTCAGTTCAATGCAATACAATCAATGCCAATCCACTTGTATCCATTTCAATCCAACCCAAAGTCGAATCCACTGAAATCCATTTTAATGCAATTCAATTTATTCCAATTCAATCCATTTCAATATACTTCAATATAATCAAACCCATTTAAATATAATCTAATTTAATCTACTTCTATTTATTCTAATTCCTTGTAATTTATTCTAATGAAACCCATTTTAATCGAATCCACTTATATGAAATTCAATTAAATTCAATCCACTTGAATCTAATAAATTAAAATCTACCTTCTTGCAATACAATCCAATCCAATTAAATTCAATCCAATTCAATACATTTGACTTCAATCCGCTCCAATCCATTCCAATAATTTCTATTTCCATCTATTCCACTCTAATTCATTCCAATCAGTATATTCCAATCCAATCCAATTTATTCGAATCCAGTACACTCCACTCTAATCCACTCCAATCTGTTATTATCATATTCATGTTAATATATTCCAAACCAATCCACTCCTATTCAATCCAATTAATGTCCATTCGAATCTAAGCCACTTCAATACAATCCCATCTAATCAAATCTAGTTTATTTCAATTCAATCCAATGCAACCCAATTCAGTCTATTCTAATCGAACCCATTCTAATCCATTCCAATCTAATCAAATTTATTCCGATCGAAACAATTTCATTTCAATCACATATAATCAAAACCATTCAAATAAAATTAATTCCAATCCACTCAAATATAATCTAATTCATTCCAATAACAATCCAATTCATTCTGATGCATTCCAATCCATTCCAAACTATTTCAATCAATTCCAATCCATTCCAATTTATTCTAAATCAAGCCATTCTCAAATAAATCCAATCAAACCACTGAAATTCGTTCCAATCCAATAAAATTCAATGCATTTCAATTTAATTGAAGCCAATAAATACCATTATAATCTAATCCACCCAATCCAATTTAATTAATTTGAATTCATTCTAATCTATTCCAAATCATTACGATCCAACTCAATACAGTCAAACCCATTCTAATCCAATGCACACGATACCAATCTAAAGACATTCATTTCAATGCAGTCCAACATATTCCAATCCATTTCAATGAAATTTAAACTATTCCCATCTAATCCAACCCAATTGAATTCAATTACAATCCAATTTACAATCCATTCCAATACACTTAAATCCACTCAATCCAAATCAATTCATTCCAATCCAATCCTATACAATTAATTCCGAGAAAATCCAATTCATTTTGATCCAATCCATTAAAATCAATTCCAATCAAATTTAATCCATTTCAAATAGAATCCAATTCATTCCAATCTAATCTATTTCAATTCAGTTCAAACGAATTCATTCGAATCCAACAAATTGATTACAATCCACTCTAATCTAATGAACTCCACTCTCATCAAATGCATTAAAACCTAATTCAGTTCATTCCAGTTCAATCAATTTTAATCCAATTTAATCCTTTCGATTCCATCTGAATCCAATTTATTCCAATCTTTTCCAATTCAATTTAATACAAACCAAATCAATGTATTCTATTTTCAGTCCACTCTCATCCGAATCACTCCAATTTACTTCAAACCAAACTAATTATTTCTAGTCCGATCCAATCAAATTCAATTTAATCTCTTACAATCGAACCAAATTCAATCCAATACATTTGAATCCAACATACTTAGCTCTAATTCAATTAATTTCTATGCAGTTTACACACACAATAAACAAGTGTAAATGCCGGAAAATATCAAAATAATGCATTTCTTAATTAAGTGTTATCAATCATTATCAAATGTTATCGATTCAGAGCAAAAAATTATTTATCGGTATTTTAATTATAAATTCATAAAATTTTAAAAATTTGTTTAAATAAATGATGTTTACAATAATAAATTCTTTATTTTCATCAAAATGTTTTTAAAAAATCTAGTAGTTATTTACAGTTATTGGCATTGAAATAATGAAGTTTGTACCCTCAAAAATAGCCAATTAGTAGCACTTGTTAATTAAGGTAGTTCAAAAAATTATTAATTTTCATCTGGTGGTCAAATATTATACTTATCTTTTATTTCTAAGTAATATGTGATCGATTTTAAGAAAAAACTTTTTCCATTCCAACAAAGATATCTTATATGAATATTTTTGTATAAAAATTGCTTTTAAAATAATAAATTATTGATTAAATGTTATTAATTTAGGAAAAAAAACCTTTCGTGTTTATGAACTGTTCAAAGTGAGTGCGAATCAAGTTTCAAATCGCCGCCAATTTCCACGAAACCATTTTCATTCACTTCTTGGTTTATAACAAATTCAATAAAGTTTTCAATATTTGCATTACTGGTGGACATCTATTTTGGATAATTGCTTTCAGTTTTGTAGATATTTTTGATTGAACCAAAGCATTTTTCAAAAACCGGCATACTTCAAAAGTCAACATTTTTAATTTTTATTATCTTGGTTATTAAATAAAGAAAACTTTAAAACTCGTCCATGAAATTTCGATGCGAAATCTTATGCCCTTTCATTTAGAAAAAATAATTAAAATCGGATATTAATTGTCATCTGAAAATAAATTTGTCCAAGGATGTTTTTTTTGTCCCACTACTACGTGGCGCCAGGTCTTGCCAGGCCTCGACTACACCACTAGTGATGATAATTATCAGTCTGTGACTTTTCAGACTAAAGCCGGCTCAGCTTTCATTTAAATTTTCTTAATTCTGTCACTAAAGTCCAATACTAGGATACTTTCTATAACTTTATGTTTTTAAAAGTTTTTTAATAAGTGAGCCATCGTGAGTCAGAAGTTGTTGCTTGTTGACGTTACAGATCTTTTCCTTTTGTTCGGGACGTGTTTCCCATCGTGGTAACAAAACGGCACGTCGTATGAACAAAAGTTGGCGGTAATCGCGTAACTTCAAGTCCGCAGATATGAAGGTTGCTTGACAAAGTAGTGGTCAGGGAGGAGGTGGGCATCGTGTAAAATATCCCTCGGGACGATTCTTAAGGATTACGAGATTCTTTCAAGCGTGATTCTTACACCCTGCAGCCGTGGCTTCCGGAGGAGCTTCAGCCCCGGTATTAAACTTCTGGAAAAGAATTACCGTGATATCACGTCCTAACGATCTTAAATCTCGGTCTTGTTTTATTTCTTATTTTTGTCAAAGAACTGGGAAATTTCTCTTGTCCCATTGCAACTTTAATGTTCTGAAAAATACGTATTTATTTTCTCTGTAGGTAAGGGATCTCCATAAACTCTGCTACCACTTAGGGGGGGGGGGGGGGGGGGGGGCGGGCAAAAAAACGACGATCGGTATCGGGAAGGAGAGAGATAGCGACTTTCAGGAGAAGTAACGTTACACGTATAGTAAATTAACCTTTTACAATTTAGAGAAAACAATTTGTAAGTAGATATGGCAACGTTTTTAGTACTTTTCCAGATGATGAATGTTTTTCGTAGAAAATTAATCTCCTTCTTTAAAAAATAGGTTTTTAGTTGAAAATTCAAGGTTTTGGTTAAAGATTCCTAAATTTTATTTAAATTTTCTCTCTTTAGTAGTAAATTATACATTTTGTTAAAAAATTTCTCTTTTTTAGTTGAAACTTCAACTTTTTCGTTGCGAACTCTTAAATTTTATAAAAATTTGTCTTTTTAGAAGTAACTTAATCTTTTTGTTTAAAAATTCATCGTTTTAATTAAAAATGTTAAAACTAGGTTTAAAATTTAAACAGCTTTCTTAAAAATTCGAAAAATTCTTTCTTAGAAATTAAACTTTTGGTTGTAAAGTTTTGAATTTGATAAAAAATTCTTCTTAAATGATAGTGAATTAATCCTTTTGTATACAAATTCATGTTTTTAACTCAAAATTAAAATTTTTGGTTTAGAATTCTTGTATCTTCGAAAAAATGCGTTTTTTCTCCTTAAAAAATCAATTTTTTGGTTTAAAAAATAAAATTTTTGGTTGAGAATTTTTTATTTGATGAAAAATTCGCCTTTTTGGTAATCAATTAATATTTTTGTTTAAAACTGATTGTTTTTCAGTTGGAAATTCAACTTCATGGTTAAGAATTCCTTAATTTGATTAAATATTAGTATTTTTTGTAAAAAATTAATCTTTCTTCATACAAATTTATGTTTTTGTGTGAAAACTTCATCTTTCTGGTTAAAAAATTAACAACTAGATTTAAAAGTTGAACTACTTTCTTAAAAATTAAAAAAAGTTTTCCTTTTATCTTAAAAATTATACTCGATAGTTTCAGGATATTTTGATTTGCGCATTTTTTTTCCTCGGTACAAAATTAATTTTTTTGTTTCAACATCAATCTTTTGGTTACAAAATTTACTAACTAAGACTAACGGATAAAATGCTTGTTAAAAAATTTAAAAACATGTTGTTTCTTTCTTAAAAAATCAATTTTTTGGTTCAGAATTCTTGATTTTAATAAAAATTAATTTTTTTAATAGAAAAATTATTATGTTTCTTTAAAAATTAATCCTTATAGTTTAAAATGTAACAACTATGTTTAAAAGTTGAACTAGTTTCTTGGAAATTTAAGAAAAAAAATTTTTTAATGAAACTTCTTGGTTCAGAATTTTTGAATTTTACAAAAAATTCGTCTTTTTTGGTAGTAAATTAATCTGTTTGTTTAAAAATACATGTTTTTTAGTTAAAAATTCAAATTTATGGCTTTCTTCGTAAAAAATTGATCTTTTTGTTCAAAAATGTATTGTTTTAGTTGAAAATTCTACTTTATTGCTGAAAATTATTAAATTTTATTTAAAATTCGTCTTTTTTTGGTAGAAAATTTATATTTTTGATAAAAAATTTATGTTTTCAGTTAAAAGTGCAACTTTGTGGTTAACCATTTTTGAATTGTATTTAAAATTGGTTATTTTTGGTTCAAAATAATTATTTTTGTTTAATGATTCATCTTTGTAGTTAACAATTTTACAAGTAGGTTTTTAAGTTGAACTACTTTCTTAAAAATCAAAAAAATTATTTCTT
Organism: Belonocnema kinseyi; assembly: GCF_010883055.1. Classification (NCBI taxonomy): domain Eukaryota; kingdom Metazoa; phylum Arthropoda; class Insecta; order Hymenoptera; family Cynipidae; genus Belonocnema; species Belonocnema kinseyi. The sequence continues at coordinate 14,628,078 of NC_046664.1, read as the reverse complement.
TTTTAAATATTAAACTTTTTCGTATGAGAATTTTAGAATTTATCTTAAAAATTCGTTTTTCGTGCTTAAAAGTTAAACTCCTTTCTTAAAAATTAAAAATTAAAACTCTTTCTCGAAAATTATACTTTTTGTTAGATAACTTTCGAATTTTATGAAAGCTTTCTTTTTGTTTGATAGTAAATTAATCTTTTAGTTAAATAATTAAACTTTTTGGGCAAGAAGTTTGGAATTTGATTGAAAATTCCTCTTTTTTTGTAGTAAATCAATCTTTTTGTTTAGAAATTCATCTTCTTTTAGTTAAAAATTCAACTTTATGGTTTGCAATTCATAAATTTGGATAAAAATTTGTATTTTGCAGAAATAAATTAACTTTTTGGTTTGAAAATGAATCTTTATTAGTTAAAAATTCAACTTTATGGTTGAGTATTCCTGAATTTAATTGTAAATTTGTCTTTTTTGTAGAAAATTAATCTTTCCGTTTAAAATGTTATGTTTTCAGTGGAAAATTAAACGTTATGGTTAAAAATTTAACAACTAGTTTTTAAAATTAAAATACTTTATTAAAAATTAAAAAAAAATATTTCTGTTTTAAAAATTATACTTTTTGTTTGAGGATTCTTTAATTTGTGTAAAAATTTGTTTTTTTTTTGCTATAGAAATTAATTATTTTATTTAAAAATTCATATTTTTGTTCGAAAATTTAACAATCAATATAAAAGTTTAATTTTGGTAGTAAATCAATCTTTCTGTTTGAAAATTAATTTTTTTTAGTTGGAAATTCAACTTTTAAATTTACGCTAAATGTGTTTTTAGTTGCAAAATTGCATTTTTTGGTAATAAATTAATATTTTCGTTGAAAATTCAACTTTTCGATTTAAAATTCCTGAGTTTGATTGAAAATTAGTTGTTTTTTTTTGTAAAAAATTAATCTTTTTGTTACAAAATTTGTTTTTAGCCAAAAAGTTAACTGTTTCGTTAAGAATTCTTGATTATATAGAGACTTGGTTTTTTCGGTAGAAAAGTAACCTTTTTTTAAATGCATTTTAAAGGTTAAAAATTTAAAAACTGGATTTTAAAGTAAAAGTACTCTGGCAAAAATTAAAAAAATTTCTTTCTGTCTTAAAAATTAAAAATTTTTGTTGGGAGAATTTTTGAATTTGTTCCAAATTAGTTTTTTTCTGTAGAATATTATCCTTTTTGTTTAAACATTCATATGCTTGATTGAAAATTTAACAATTTGATTTCATGTTGAACTGCTTTCTTGAAAATTGAAACAAAACTGTTTTCTTCCTTCTTAAAAATTAAACTTTTGGGTTGACAATTTTTCAATTTTATTAAACCTTATTGTGTGCCTATGACGATCGTACATGTTTGAACCTGAAATTTCCCGCTCTGTCGATAGCCAAATTAAAAAAGCGGGTTTCAAAGAAAAAGTTGACTTTGAGAAAATCTTGAAGGTCATAGTAAATATTAAAATGAAGGTCACCCTGTATGAATCTTGTAACGTCATAAGTAACTTGATTGTGAAATTAAGGATCGCGAAGCTCCCTTCAAGTATTGGAAACTTTGAGAAAGCAAGATCTTGTTCATGATCGCGTAAAATGTTCTCTTCCCCTTGCACCCTCACTTTGAACCTCGTTAATATACATTTAACGAAAACGATTCGACGTGCAAGAGGAAAGGCATTTCGCGCCCCGGACGTTCCAGACAGGATGGAATATAATCGCGTAGAAACGCGATTTGGGTGGATACCTCTTGAATTTGAATGGGCGAGTTTCTTCCATTTGCGCGGTGTAATCGTAGAGTGTTAATCGTAGAAGATACGGCGTGGCGTATAGTATAATAGTGGAGGAGGAAGAGTATGGTCAGACGCGATGCGACAGGGTTAAGTGAGAAAGTACGAGCAGTCTGCCCTGCAGGTCGGGTGATGGTGGGTAACCGCCTGGTAGTCGGCGTATCGTCGCTGCCTGCCTGCTAGTTAGAGCTCACTTCAGAGTGCTGCACGGGAGTCACTTGCTTGGGTGGGGTTAGTTTTCCCGGCCGGCAGTAAAGGTTCCACCGGTACGAAGTACGACTACCGGCACGATATGGAGCATAGTACGATAATGTGCCAGTAAACACGCCAACTATACGGCAGTCCCGCTTCCGTTTCTGAACTCCCTTCGTACCATTTTAGTCAGTCGCAATGCACCCTAGGAGCCAACGCAACGCCATGAGGGTTCGTATGATTCCAGTGGAAAAAATTCATTTATATGCGACAGGGGTCAAAATCTGATGAGCAAGCAGTGCCTTCAGCCGGAATTGTACTATAATGCATAATCAAGTTTAAGGATCCGGAAAAATGACCTAGAATTTGTATTACATGAATTTAAGGGGCTTCTTATATAAAATCCCTCAGAGAGGGGTTTTTCGAAAAATCTTCTTGTTTTTTTTTTTGTTTTTTTGTTTTTTTTTTTAATTAAATATATGATGCATTTTATGCGCCTTAGAAGGAGCAAGCCGCCACCATAAGTGTAACTATGGTGAACTTAACATTGGCGCCATCAGTTCACCATGAGTGCACTCACGGTGGTGGCTTGCTCCTTTCCAGGCGCAAAAAATGCATAATATTTTCAAGTAAAAAAAACATCCATACCATTTTTAGAAAAGCCCTTCTGCTAGGGATGGTATTGAGGACTTTAGATTATGTGATTCAACTATGATATAAAAAATTAAAATTGTGGGAGTTGTCATTTGTAATACACGGATTGAAAGGCAATTCGGAGGAAGCGCCTTAAGGATCCTTTTCCTAAAAACTGGTAGTTGCAAGATCGCGTATTAATTTTCCTTTGCTTTGAATGATATTTTTTAAAGGGTTATGAACAAAACAACGAGCACAATTATTTTTTCACCTGATTTTAAAATTAGGATCTAAAATTAATATTAATAAAAAAAATTGGTGTGTTTTATCGTATTCATTAGGTAAAATAATTCCACCGATCTTCGGTCAAAAATCTTAACGTAAACCGATAATGTTAAAAAGTACAGAACATTTTTTTGAAATCGAATAATTTTTTTATTCAAAATGCCGATTTTAGGTATAAAATGAAAACAAACCCAAATCTTGTACAAACATTGTGAATTTAATGATTATGAAATATAGCAGGAAAAATATTGATAATATATAAAATCTTAAAATTTTTATACTACCAAATACTAACTTTTGATGAAAAAAACTGTCATAACAAACAAAACCGATTTCGTGTAAAAATCGTAAATATAACCTAAAGTAAAATTATGTCAAGAAATAATCTGGAAGATTTTCTGCCTTTTTTTAATTTGCAATATTGCAAAATTTTTTGCTTTGTTTAAAAGATTTGTATTCAGAAGTTTTATAAAGAATAAAAAGTCATTCATTCTTGAGAACATTTCAACTAATCTTATGAATGATGTCGATTTTTAAAGATTCTGGATAAAAATTTAGACGCATTTTAAGAATTTCGAAAGTTTCGAAAACCAACTTTTCCTAATTTCATAGGGGTTTTTTTAATAATCTCGAAAAATTAATTTTAAGGAAATATAATGAGAATTAAGAAATATGAATTTTTGATTCTAGTCTTCGGGATCATTCATAAACTAAATTAACAATTTTGTGAAATTTTTGACCCCACCTCTCGCTACAAACTGTTTATTTGGTTATGCCCCCCCCCCCCGGAAAGTAACGTACCCTTTAGGTAAAGCCTGATTTTACATTTATACTGATTTTTATTGTTTTTGTAGCGTTGTAATTTGTCAATAGGCCTATGTCCACTTGTCAGTTTTATAAATTATAAACTTTGGTACTAAATCAACAATGAAAATAATTCAGTGATTTTCAGAGTAAGTGTTGAAATGTGCCTAAGTGAAATTTTATCTAACAGTTCATTTGGGCATTTTTGCATTTTGAAACAAAAAAGTTCAAGTTTAAATGAAAAATGGGATAGTCAAACTCTTAATTGAATTAAGAATTTTAAATTAAAAAAAAAATTTCTACAAAATAGTTATTTTCTTAATTAAATTTTTTAACTTTTAAGAACAAAGTGACAGAATTTGTATACAAAATGTTTAAATTACTAAATCATAAATATGAAATTTTGATTTAAAAGTTCGTTTTATATAAAAAAGACGAATTTCCACCAAAATGCAGGAACTCTCAACTCGAAAGTAGAATTTTCATTTAAAATAGATTAATCCTGAAAAACATTTATTAACAGAATAGATTCATTTTTAAAGAAGCTGAATTTTGACCTGAAGACAAGCTATTTCATCCAAAATAAAATAGGTAATTTTTAATTCCCAAGATAAATTTTCAACAACAAAAAAAAGGAATTTGTAACAAAACAGTTCGAGTTGCAACCAAAGAGATGAATTTTTACCTAAAATTTTGAATCGCTAGCGAAAAAATGCATATTAAGATATTGGTTGAAGTGTTCTCAACCAAAAAGTTGAATTTTCAAATAAAAAAAAAATTTTGGACAAAAAGATTAATTTACTACCAAAAAAGATGAATTTTTAATAGAATTTCAGAATTCTCCACCAAAAAAAGTGAATTTTGAAGAAAGAAAACATTTTTATTTAATTTTTAAGAAAGTAGTTCAACCTTAAAACCTAGTTGTTGAACTTGTAACCAAAAGGATTAAATTTTAGTAAAAAGATTAATTTTCTACCAAAAAAGATGATAATTCAATAAAATTTAAGAATTCTCAATCAAAAAGTTGACTTCTTTAAAAAGATTTTTAAAAAATGTTAAGAAATAAAATGAACTTTAAAACCTGGCTGTTAAATTTTTAAACGGAAATATAAATTTTTAACATAAAGATTAATTTACTACCAACAAAGATGAATTACTAATAAGACTCAAGATTTCTTTGACAAAATGTTGAATTTTAAAATTCAAAAGATGAATTTTAAAACAATAGTTGAATTTTTAGGAGAAGCAATATTTATTTTTAATTGTTTAAGAAGACAGTTTGATTTTAAAATCTATTTGTTAAAGTTTTAACCAAAAAGAAGAATTCTTAAACAATAAAATAAATTTTCAATCAAAATGATTAAGTTTCTACCGAAAAAAAAACAAATTTTCAAAAAAATTTAAGAATTCTTAATAAAAATCATACAGTTTTAAACAAAAAGATTAATTTTCTACCAAAAACATTCATCATCTGGAAATGGCCTAAAACACTTACATATGAACCCCCTATCCTAAAATGGTAAAATACTTTATGGAAGATCACTTATTAAATAATTGTTTTACTACAAAGAAAGACTGCATGTCGGTAATATCATATGAGAACTTTTTGGATGAAAACGGAACCCATCAAATAGGCTAAAATAGGATCGAATAGGAGCGGATAACACCGGATCAGATAAGACCAATTTAGATAAAATATGATAGGACGAGATAGAAAAGATCGGATAGGGTAAGATAATACCGGATTAGATAAGACTAGACAGAACTGAATAGAAAATTATAGGATATTGTATGACTGGATCAGAACTGATAAGATAAAATATAATCGAATATGATTGGATCAGATCAGATATTACCAGACTGCATGAGATATTATAGAACTGGATTATACCTGATCAAATAAGACTGGATAAGAAAAACCAAATCGGATGAAATATTATAGTATAGGGTCATTAGAATCGGATAAGATCGAATAGTACAGGATAAGAAAAGGCAAGATATTATAGGATATAATAAGAAAGCTTATGATTGAATTGCACCGGATAAGATATAATATGGTAGGATAGGATTGGATAGGATCGGAAAAGACCCGATTGGATGGGATCCAAAAAGGATGATATCGTATAAAAAACAAATAATACGGGTTCAGATAATGTCGTATATGATCCGATAAGAACGTATTGGATGGGGTTGGATAATAACAGATAAGACCGGATAGAATTGAAAAGGATAGAATGGGACAGGATAGGAGAGGATTGGATAAGACCAGATCAAGTAGAGTATACGAGGATGGTATAGGATCGAATAAGAACAGATCGGATCAGATAGGTTAGGACAGGCTCGAATAGGAACAAAGAAAATCGAATTGGATCAAACAAAATCCGGTGGAATACAATAGTATCGGAATATTAGGATTGAATCGAATAATACCGTATTAAAAAGGCTAGATAGAATAGGATATTGTTGGATAGGATATGATTGAATATGATCGGATCAGAAAGTATAAGGCAGGATAGGATTATATATGATCGGATAATACCGGATCGGAAGGGAATCAATCGGATCGAATATGATAGGATGGGACAGAATCGTATAAGAGCGGAAAGAATTGAGTGTGATAGGAACGAATAGGGAAGAATAATATCGGTACTGATAATATCGGATATGATCGGATAAGACCTTATCGGATAGAAAATGATAGGATGTGTCAGGATAGAATCGGATCAGATATTACCATACAAAGTAGAATTGAAAAGGATAGAATGTGATAAGACAGAATAGAATCTGATAAGACCGGATTGGATTAAACATAGACTTCCACGCTGCTTTTTTGAATATGCACTCTTATTCTGTCTTTTTTCAGCATTTTTTCGGTATTATTCTCGTTTTATTTCACGAGTCAACCTCCTCTATCGCCGACGGCAGTAGAACAGTACTCATAAGCTGAATGAATATATATTGTATACCCACATATACATAAACATAGGTACGTAGAGATATATGCACAACGTAATTTTGTCCGGTTTTTTTCCTGCTGCGCCGGAGCTCGTAAAAGCTGGCGGTTTATTACGAGTCGTCGCCTCTTCATCCACTTATCAAAACCGAGTCTTGCGGCCGCCGAGAAATTAACTAGGCGACGCCATACCACGGTCTGCAATTCTGAATATTCAGTACAGTCTTAAGACACGCGACTCGCTTCCCTTCAAAGTGATTATCATCTATAAACTCTTGAAACTTTTTTATTTTACAGGCAATCATCGTCCATGTTGTCGTTAACACTTGTTTAAATTATTCTTATCTTTCGGGGTCATTTAGAAGCTTTTTTATAATAATTAAGGCATTACTCAAACTGATAGAATATTTTTTAGTTTTCTAATTTTTAATTGTCATACGAAAAAAAGTTGGTTATTAAAATACAATAATGATGTTTTGTGTTTAGATTTCTAAACTAAAAGAATAACTTTAATTTAGACTGCGAGCTTTTTGAAGTTACAATAAATCATAAAAAGTTTTATTTTGTATACCCGACTCTCGGTTTAGCCACAGTTTCTGGGGAAGCGTGCAAGTAGCTTTATTGTTAAATTCAGAGAGTTGAAACGTGAACTGACAGGGCCGCCTGCAACGGTTCCAATTGTAATGCACAATATTGCGCAATTTACTCGCCTGAGTACTCGCGCACTGCGGTCCCTAAAAGTCGATAGTCGCAATCGTCTCTTGCCCCCTTGAGCTGAAAAACGGCATGGGTCAGCAGCTATAGGACTTATTATTTTAAGACAGGGTGTTTCCGTCAAAAAATATACTTTCGCTTAAAACAGGGAATTTTTCAAAGAATTATAATTCGGATTTAGAAGGAATGAGTTTAAAAAATCCCTGTTCCAAGTCAGTATTCATCACAATTTAAAAGTTCCCTTTTGCCAGCCACGGAATTTTTTTTTACATTTTTCGATACGAATTTATACTTTTTTAGTTGACAAATTCAACAACTAGCAGTTAAAAGTTAAATCTATTAGTTTTATTTTCTTTCAACATTTATCTCTTTTTGAAAATGTAATTGTTTCGTTAAAATTAATTTTTTTACTAAAAATGTAACTATTTCAGTAGCAAATTTAACTATTTTGCTCACAATCCGTTTTTTATTAAGAATTCGATTTGTGAACGAAAAATTAAACTGTTTCATTTTTTGCTGAAAATTTATATTTTATGGATGAAAATTCAACTGTTCGGTCGTAAATTGATATTTTTAAATAATAATTAAACTATTTTTTTTCAATTTGTATATTTGTGGAAAGTGTTTAGTTTAAAATTAATTTCTCAAAATGCAAATTTAACTGATAGATTTTTGGTTGTTAATTGTACATTCAACTGCTTCGTGAAGAATTGACCTATTTTGTTAAAAAATTGATTATTTTGGCAGAAAATGATCTTTTTCCTTTAAAGTTAATCCCCTTGTTTAAAAATTTTCTTTGTTATAAAAATTCAAGCTTTCCAGCTGAATAATTATCATTTGAGTTGAAAATACATCTTTTAAGTTCGAAAAAATTCCTTGTTGGAAGTTAAATTCTGTTGTTACAAATTAGTTTAGTTTTTGAAGATACATCATTTTAATTAAAAACTAATATCTTTGATTGAAAAATGAGTTATTTAATTAAATATTGGGTTTTTCTTTGCGTGAGAAGGAATTTTGTTGCTGAAAATTTCATTATTATGTTCAAAATTTGTTTGTTTCTTTTGGCTGAAATTTTTTTTTAAACTCAAAATGGAACTATTATTCCAGATGAATATTCCATACTTTTAGTTGAAAATTCTTCACTTTTCTGGACCACTCAATTTTCGACTCAAAATGACATTCAATTTCTGTTTGAATGTTGATAATTAATTTTTTTACTAAAAATATTACTATTCCATTCTTAAAATATTTGGTTATATATTCGTTGTCTAGAATAGATAACTTATTCAACAATTCCCTTAAAAATTAATGTATTTTGTTGAAACATTGTATTTTGTTGAAAAATTTTATTTTTGGTAGAAAAGTACCCTTTTTATTAGAAAATTAATCTTATTGCAATTTTAACTAACAAAATTAATTTTTTCGTGATTTGCAATCATTAGCTAATTTTGACCCATAGCTTTTGTATAATGGAGTTTAGATAATGATGTGCGCTTACAATAAATTAAGAATAGCTAATGATTGCCAATTATTTAAATAACGTTCATAAACAAATGCATATTTTGACAATATTTTTATGAAAGCGCTTGGTTTTTTTTCGAAATCAACTTAAAATATTTTTCCTAAGACTCCTTGCTATCATATTTTTCATAGCAACCAAAAAATGTAAATTATTTAAACAATTTTTATAAGCAGATGCACATTTTGACAATTTTATGATGAAAAGACTTGCTTTTTTGCAGAATCAACTTAAAATGTTTACCCTAAGACTCCTTGCTATCATTTTTTTCATAATGCCCAAAAATGTTAATTTTGTGAAAAATTTTTATAAACAAATGCACATTTTGACCATTCTATAATGAAAAGGCTTGATTTTTTGCGGAATTAATTGAAAATGGTTAGCCTAAGATTTCTTGCTATCATATTTTTTATAGTAAACAAAAAATTTTAATGATTTAAACAATTTCTATAAACAAAGGCGCATGTTTGCCATTTTTTTCATTAATAGGTTTGATTTTTTGCGGAATTAATTCGAAAAATCTTGCAAAAGAATCTATGCTGTCATATTTTTAATAGTGCTCGAAAGTGCATTTGTTTATACAAATTTTTAAAATAATTAACATTTTTTGGTCACTGTGAAAAATATAATAGCAAGGAGTCTTAGGCAAACAATTCTATGTTGATTCCGCAAAAGATCAAGCTTTTTTATCATAAAATGGTCAAAATGTGCATTTGTTTAAAAAAAATTGTTTACATGATTAACGATTTTTGGTCAGTATGAAAAACATGATAGCAAGGAGACTAAGGCTATATATTTTAAGTTGATTCGGCAAAAAAAATCAAGCCTTTTCATCCTAAAATCGTCAAAATGTGCATTTGTTTATAAAAATTGTTTAAATAATTAAAATTTTTTAGCCACTATGAAAAAAATGATAGCAAGGTGTTTTAGAGTTAACATTTTAAGTTGATTCCGCAAACAAAATAAAGCCTTTCAATAAAAAATGGGCAAAATGTGCATTTGTTTATGAAAATTCTATAAAAAATAAACATTTTGGAGTCACTGTAAAAAATATAATTTCAAGAAGTCTTAGGCAAAATATTTTAAGTTAATTTTGCAAAAAAATCAAGCCTTTCAATCATAAAATGGTCAAAATGTGCATTTGTTTATAAAAATTGTTTAAATAATCAACACTTCATGGTCACTATGAAAAATATAATAACAAAGATTCTTAGAAAAAACATTTAAAGTTGATTTCGCAAAAAAATTAAGCATTTTTATAAAAAAATGGTAAAAGTGTGCATTTTTTTATCAAAATTGTTTGAATGATTGGCAATCATTAGCTATTCTTAACCTATTGTAAGCGCACATCATTATCTGAGATTCTTTATACAAAAGCTATGAGTAAAAAATGAGCTAACTATTGCAAATTACGAAAAAATAACTTTTGTTGATCAATTTGTTTAGAACACTATTAAAAAATTGTTTGTTACTCTAAACCACTGAAACATTATTTTTAATTAGTTTTTACATTGAATTATGACCTTTTCATATAAATTAAAAAGTTTAAGAAGAAATGGTAATTTGTTTATCATTCCATTTATTTGTTATAAAATAATTTTATGAACAAATTGACAAATAATCTTATTGTCAGTACAAACATTATTTTTGTTGTGATAAAAGTGCTTCATAATAATGTAAAAAATACATTTAATTATAAAAATAATAAAAAAGTCTATAATAAACATTAAAGTAAATAATTCTTGTGGGAAAATATTAAAATTCCGGTTAAAAAAAAAATTTTCTTTAATTGCCAGAACGACTGCTATTAACAATTACTGTGCGAAATATTTAAACTGAAGGTTTTATCAAATTTACATTTTCTTTGATGGTCAGAATGGGTACAGATATTCCCGAAAATAATATATCTTCGATAATATTTAGTAAAATGTAACAATCTCCGTATTTATAACTAAATAAGATAACAAAATTTTAATTTTGTGAATTTCATTTAGCAAAAAATCTGGTTTCTTCAAATTTATAGGCAATTTTATAAATAAATTAGGAACTTTATGATAATTTTAGAAAAATTTATAATTTGTTGATAATTCGAATGAGTTCTCAAAAATAAATTCATTAAAAAAATACACTATTTGGTAATTTGTCGAGACAAAAATTCGGGTTTTCGAATGCCAGTCTTTTCAGTTGGGAATTTTATTTCAATTTCAGCAACATTCATAATAAGTTGATAAATTTTATGATTTAATAAAAAAATTTTAATACAAAATTTTAATAAAAAAATAATCAGGTGTTTGTCGACAGAAAAATTCTTTTTTTTTTCATGTCAACTTTTTTAATTAGGATCTAGAAAAGAAAAAGTTTTTTCATTGACAGATGCCCGAATTATGCGTTTTTTCATTGAATTTGTTTAGTAAAAATCAAAAAATTTATCAACTCATCATGAATGTTATTGAATTTATTATGAAGATTTTAGTTAAAAGTCTAAAATCGAATCAACACAGAATTTTGCGGTCGACAGATGCCCCAGTAATGCATTTGTTTATTCAATTTTTGTTAAAAACCACAAAATTGATCAAAAATTATAAATTTTTCTGAATTGTTCATGAATTTCCTGATTAAAAAAGTTATCCTGAAAAATAGAAAAAAAACGATTTTTCCTGTTGACAAATACCCGAGTAATGCACTGAAAAAACTAGATTTTTCTGCTGACAAATGCCCATATAATGCGCTTGCGTATCAAATTTGTTTAAGAAATCATAACATTATTCAGCAAATTATGTATTTTGCTACAATTATCACAAATTTTACAATTAAAAAAATTTACATCGAAAACAACGAATATTTTTGTCGAAAAGTGCCTGATAACTTCAATTCTACATTAACTTTGTTTATAATAAAAACAATTTTAATCATAATAGAAATTTATTCATATAATATTGTTTCCATTCAAATTTCTTGCAGTATAACTTGAAAAAACGTATATTTATAAAAAAAAACAAAAAAAATTTGTTTAAAAAATAACTTGTTTATAATTTTTTTTGTAAATTGTCTAATATTGTAATAACCTTAACTAATGATACTCTATACAACTGAAGCGATTTCAACCATTTTTCTGTGACTGACGAGTACCAGGAACCTCAAATGGAAACAATGGCCTTTTTTGCCGTCATATTTGTTTATTTATAGAAAAATCTAATACCTAATTCAAAAATTAGGGTCGGTAACTCTCAAAAATCTTATTATCTTTTTTCTTCAAATTTGTTGTCCGAATTAGTGAATATTTATGGGCTGTAAGTTATTCTGAACCAAAAAAGTTGTTTTTTTTATAAAATTAGGAATCTTTGAAATACGTGAAATAATTGAATGAAAAAATATAATTTTTGATTTTCATTATTTTTTATGCTGTCAAAATTTAAATTTTAAATTTTTCAAGAAAATTCGAAAAGTTACGATAATCTTCTAGGGTATTCAAAAAGCATCATTCTTCTTTTATTGACTGTTTGTCATTTCGTGCTTACTTTGGCTTAAAATGTTCATTTTCGTGTTTTTTTGAATTTTGTAAATGCTATAACTCTGGTAAATTTTGCTTTTATCGAACGAAGTCATTACGATAAACTGTTTGCTTTTTCGAAGACTATGAATATCCGTACAGAACATTTTTAAATTAAAAAAGTGGTCTTAATAATATTCAAAATGTGTTGACTTTTTGAATTTTTATCAAAAATGGCTGTCTAACGCACCTGACCTTCATTTTAAGATACTAAGAGAGTTTAGCAAAGGAAAATTCCATCAGTTAATTCTTTCGAAATTTATCGTGTTAACAAAAAAACCATCCACGAATGCACAGACAGACTGCCAGACAGACACATTAGTAAAAAACTGTTTTTCGGATTCAGAGGGTCTTAAAATATGAAAATTTAACTAAAACTGGGGGGGGGGGGATTTACACAAATCGAATACCTTCCCTGATGAGAATGTAAAAATTAAAAATCGGATCAAAATTAAGGATGTACACTACGTACAATCAATCTCAAAAGTTTCTTATCTTTAAAACAATTTATAAAATCGACAAAAAAGCATCTAATAAAAATTTCTGTAAATATTGATGGAGGCTTCTAAGCACACTTCAGAAAAAAATGATTCAGGTGAAAATTATTTATTTAACAGTATTTATTTAAAGGTCTAGTTTTCCTTTGTCTTGAGGGAAAAGTTACAATTTTTATTTAATCCTAATGATCAAGGCCTCATTTTATTCTTTGAAGGATTCTCTACAGTTCTGATTGGGTTGTGTTTAGTAACATTTAAAGTATGGTTTCTTAGAACAATAATAAGCGCATGATTTCTAAATTAATTTTTTAAAATAAAATCGACCCAAATAGAAATTTAGAGAGTATTTTGAAGAATCAAGTGTGACCTTAATCATCAGGATTAAATAAAAATTTAACTATTTGCTAAAGCGAAAGAAAAAACTAAACGTTTAAATAACTACCGTTAAATAAACAATCTCAACGTGAATTATTTTTTTCTGAATTGTGCTTAGAAGCCTCCATCAAGATTTACAGAAATTATTGGTAGATCTTTTTTTTATTTTATAAATCAATTTAAAGATAGGATACTTTTGAAATTGATTGTACGTAGTGCACATCCTTAAGGGCATGTGACACAGCTAAATACCTATATTACCGACCACAGTTTTTCTGTTCACTGATTGTTTTTTTTTGAACCTAAGAACATTTTTTGTGAATAAAATATCGAGCTGAAACTTTGGGAAATGTATTAGAGTACAATAAAGTACGTTTAGGTACTGCATTTTGGTAGGAACTTCACTGAAAGTTATTTCATCCTTTTTCTGAACCTGAACATTTTTTGAACGTTCCAAATTTTTTTATACATAAAATTTCGGTCTCAAACTTTGAGAAATGCAAGAGCCGAAAGAAAACTACGTTTAAGTACAAAGCTTAATAATAAAAGAGGTAAAAAAAAATATTTCAACAATCAATTCCAACGGCATCAGCCGGTAACGTTGTACACGAAAATACGAAACCTGGCGGCCACTAGACGAGGCTCTAGAGGGTTCGTATTTTCGTGTACAACGTTACCGACTGATGCCGTTGGAATTGATTGTTGAAATATATTTTTTTACATCTTTTATTATTCAGCTTTGTACTTAAACGTAGTTTTCTTTCGGCTCTTGCATTTCTCAAAGTTTGAGACCGATATTTTATGTATAAAAAAAGTTGGAACGTTCAAAAAATGTTGAGGTTCAGAAAAAAGATGAATAATTTTCAGTGAAGTTCCTACCAAAATGCAGTACCTAAACGTACTTTATTGTACTCTAATACATTTCCCAAAGTTTCAGCTCGATATATTATTTACAAAAAAAGTTCTGAGGTTCAAAAAAACATTCGGTGAACTGAAACACTGTGGTCACATGCCCTTAAAGGCTATGGACATTTTTGAACGAAAAAGTTCATTTCCTCCCACTTTCCCTCCCCTTCTAGCTGCTACGTAATTTTTGCTGTTCCCTTAATTAAGAATTGATAATGTGAAATTCGGTTCCAGAAAAGTTGAGATATAAAAACATTTGAGTATAAGTCAAATATTTTATAGTCAAGTAGAAAAAGAAAACTTTGCCTGTTATTGATCTCTTTAAATTTCCTTTGTAATATTAATAAAAATAAGCTTAAGCTGGGTATGTGTGTAATTTCGTAGGTACGACATAGAGACAACTAGGTATTATCCTTTACAAGAGGGTAAGTCCTTACCACCCTCTGCTCTGTAGCCTCTTCCTCGTGACATCGGGAACGACTGACCATTACGCTTTTATACCGCGGGTTTGCTGCTTTAATAAAAGCCACGGGCCAGCACATAAGAGGATTCCGGATATTTTAAGGATTTTTAACGAGATACCTTCTCGAGATATCTTGCTGCTGGCCAAGAGTAGACAGGAAGGACGACATCCGTCGTTAAATCTGTCCAGTTAACTGCCATTTCTCTTTCACGGATTTTATACCAGATCCTCGTAAACTAAGAAGACTTTTGTCCCCAACAAATTTGCAAGATGAGTGTAAGCTTCCATCTTGAAATCAATAATAAACTATAAAGAAAAAGAAAATTAGAAAAAAATTAAATACATTACTTTGAAATGTTGGGAGCAACTTTGAAGACATCACAGCAAATTTCAAAATTTTGATTTGTACTTCTCTGAAATTAAAAAGTTTTTAATTGTTAATTTTCAAAATTAAACTAGTGAGAATAGGATTCAAAATTACATCCTGATAAATAATGCACATTCAGAATAATTTTTAATAATTAATAATAATTAATTTATACATAAAATAGTAATGAAATTAATAAACTAATAATTGAGGTCATATAACGAGTGCACCAGCTGATCAAGTGAGTCCTGAGATCAATATTCTTTCACCCATATTTAAAAATAAAAGTTGAAATAATGCGGAAATTTTTTTTTAGATAATATTAATAAATATAGAAGGACAACATTAAAAGTTGCTTGCAGGGTCAGTATTTATCCAAATCAGAAATTAAAATTTTTTTCGCAATTCTTAATATTTAGGACCAGAGGTGCTTCCTTTCTGCCTTCTATTTAGCGTGCCAAACTTTTTAACGCGATATCTCATTCAGTGTAGATGAAATTTGGCATTTTATTGCCTCCTCTTTCATTTCCAAAACTTTTAGAGCGATAGCTTATTTCGCTTGGACGTAAGTTGGTAACAAAAAATTGAGGACCAGCTTTGATCACGTGACCCTCTTCTTACATGGCCTTAAAACAACAATGATTAAACATTTTCATGACAGATCCATTCCTAAATGATTATCAACAATTTTATGCTTTTAACCCATCAACATTGAAAATAAAAAAATTTAGCGAATTTTTAATTGTGGATGTCTGCACAATGAATCAGTGTTAAAAATGAAAAAAAAAACAACTCAGAATTTTAAAATCACTGAAAAAACACTGGTTCTAAATTCAAGAAACCGTTTTATTTAAATCCTTAATTTCTTTTCACATTAAGCAAGCACCAAAGTAGATTGTTTTTGGGTATAGGGTGCTTTACCAACCTAGGTCGCTAAAATTCTCCGTATCGTCGCCGGCGCATGCGCATGTGCGCACAGGCATGCGCGTTGCTTGTTTTATACTTGTCCCTTTAATCTAACCTCAAAGCAGCCAACAAGAATTGACCAATTTGGACCAAAAAATCGTAAAAAAAAAGCTTATAAGATTTATGAGAGAGTTTTGTAGCCTGATTTTTCAAACAGACTTTCAATTTTCTCTATGAATAAAGAAATGTGACAAAAAAATGGCCATTTTTTCTATTTGACGTACTAAGTGCTCGTCAATTAAATAAAAATGGTTGAAATTGTCTCAGTTTCATAGAATAACATTAGATAAAGATATTCCAATTTTATATAATTAACAAAAAAATTTTATAAATAAATTATTAGTTGAAAGAATGTGTTTTACGATTTGGCATACTTTTTCGTTTTTTAATTTACGTTGCAAGAAATTTGGATAAAATACAACATAATGATGAAAACATTTCTTTTAAAGATTATTATTGTTAATATTATAAACAAATGCATTTATCAGTCATTGTTTGAAAGAAAAATTGGTTTATTCGATGTCATTTTTTTAAGTCGGATCTATATAAGAATTTTAAATAAAATTCATAATTTGTTGAATAATCTTATGAATTTTTTGAAGAAATTTAATTTAAAAAAAGCAGTGTTCGGGCAGTTGTCGGCAGAACAATTTGATTTTTTAATGCCAGTACTTTTAGTTGAGAACTTCGTGAATATCTCAGCAACATTCATAAATAGTTGATACATTTTACGATTTTTTTAAACAAATTTAAAAAAAAATGCATGGATAACGCATTTGCCGAGAGAAAAAGTAATTTTTTTACTACAACTTTTTAAATTAGGAAGTTCATGATAATTTCAGAAAAGAATAATAATTTATTAATTAATTTTATGATTTTTTGAAAACAATTTTAATAAACAAATGTATTATTAGAGTATCTGTCAACGGAAATATTACTTTTTTCGTCTTCAGAAACTGTAATTGGGATCTTAATAATAAATTTAGCTGCATTCATGATAAGTTAATAAATTTTATAATTCATTTTAAACAAATTTAACAAACAAATGCCCGAATGATGTATTTGTTTGTTAATCACGTTTAAAAAAATCATAATATTTATCAACTTATCATGAATTTTCTTGAATTTCTTATAAAGATTCCACTTATAAATCTAACATTGAAAAAAAAAGAAATTCGTGGACAGATGCCCCAATAATGCATTCGTTTATAAATATTGTTCGAAAAAGTTATAAAATTAATGAATATATTATGAATTCTATTTTAAATTATCATAAAGTTCTAAATTAAAAATTGTAATAGTGAAAAATGAATTTTGTTTGAAAAATGTCTTATTTATGCACTTGTTTATTTTTGTTCTTAAAAACCATTATATTATTTCAATCAAAATTTCTTGCAATATAACTTTGAAAAACGTAAAATTATAGAAAATCGTAAAAAACATTATTTCAACTAACAGTTCGTTTATAAAACAAAATTTTGTTCTATAAAATTAGAATATCTCAAACTAATGTTACTATATGAAATAAGACAATTTCAACAATTTTCAAGTTATTGACGAGCACCGGGAAAGTCAAATAGAAAAAGTTGCCTTTTTTCGTAATGTTTTGTTATTTATAAAAAAATTGAAAGCCTATTTTTAAGATGAGACTCGACAATTCTCTTAGAAATCTCATCAGCTTTTTTCTCTATTTTTATCTATGGATTAAATTCTTCAATTTTTATTTTCATGTATTTTTTATATAAATAAACAAAAAGCGAAAATAAGATGTTGTATAATAATTGTTTTTTATCTTTATATAAATAATTTAATTACTTTAACTATAGATGAGAATAAATTTTGAAGTATATAAGGAATAAAAATAATTTACAGGATCTGGAAGCTAATTGTTATAAACAAATTATATTAACAAAAAATCAACGTCATGGAAATTTTGCTGGCAACGGATATTTGTTAGTTGAAATTGCTTGATTTTATCTGTTTTATTGGAAACTTAACTATTTGGATGAAAATTAAGGTATTTTGTTAAAAATTCGACTTTGTTGCTAAAAAATTAATCTTGTGGAGTAAAATTTATTTTTAAATTAAAAAGACGAATTTTCAACTAAAATGATGGAATATTCAACTGAATCAAATTTTTATTAAAAAAATTAATTTTCAAAATTGTAGCATTTTCGTGAAAATTCTTCGTTCTTTTTGAAAGTTATGTATTTTCGTGAAAATTTGTCTTTCCTTTTAAAAACTCCTTTTTCGCTTTAAAATTATATTACTTCAGTAGAAGATACTTAACTCATAAAACTATAAATAAAGGCGATAAGGATTGCTTAATTTTTTGGCAAATTCGCCTTCATTGAGGAAGATATTTTTTTCTTGGTCTGATTTATGAAATATAAATATGAATATCCTAGCGCTTTTAATAATGAATGTGTTAAAAAAATTTAAGGCTTACATATTAACCAGTTTTTCACTTAATTTCAAATAATGGGTATCATTTATAATCTGGTCTATACCTTGACAGTCATCCTCAATTTTATTGGTAAATATAATACTATATAATACTATATAATATAACTTTTTTTTGAGAATTCTTGAATTTTATTGAAAATTCGTCTTTCTTGGTAGTATATTAATCTTTTTGCTTAAAAATAAATCCTTCTAGTTGCAAATTCAACTTTGTGGTTTACAATTCTAATCAGCTAAAAATTTAGCAACTAGGTTTCAAATTTGAACTACTTGCTTGAAAATTTAAAAAAATTCTTTCTTTTTTTCAATTTCACTTTTTGGGCAAGCATTCCTGAAATTTCTGAAAATTCATCTTTTTGGTATGATATTAATATTTTTGTTTAAAAATCCATACGTTTTGGTTTCAAATTCAACTTGTTCGTTGATAAGCTCTGAATTTTGTTAACAATTAATTTATTTCGGTACAAAATTAATCTATTTGATTAGAAAATCACCTTTTTGGTTACAAATTTTAAATTTAGGTTCCAAACTTGATCTCCTTTTTTGAATATTAAAGCTTCTTTCTTTTTCAAAACTTCGACTTTCTGGTAGTGAATTCTTGAACTTTGTGAAAAGTTCATTTTTTTCCGTAGAAAAATAACCTTTTGGTGTGAAAATTCATCTTTTTGGTTAAAAATTTTTTAAACTAAGTTTTAAAGCTGTATTACTTTCGTAAAAAGTAAAAAAATTATTTCTTTCTTAAAAATTCTAATTTTTGGTTGAGAATTCCTGAATTGTTTAAAAATTTATCTTTTTTGATAGTAAATTAATATTTCTGTTTAAAAATCCATGTATTCTGTATAAAAAATCCACATTTTTTTATTTGAAAATTCAACATTCTGGTTGAGAATTATTGAACTTTGTTGAAAGTTCGCTTTTTCCGTAGAAAAATAATCTTTTGGTTGACATTTTTTTAATAGGTTCCAAATTTGAACTACTTTCTTAAAAATTGAAAAATATGATTTATTTCTAAAAGATTCTACCTCCTGGTTGAGAATTCCTGACTTTTTCTGAAAATTCATCTTTTTTGATAGAAAATTAATATTTCTGCTTAAAAATCCATATTTTTTAGTTGCAAATTCAACTTTTTGGTTGAGAATTCTTGAAATTAGTTCAAGGCTTTTTTCCGTAGAATAATAATCTTTTGGTTTAAAAATTCACCTTTTTTGTTAAAAATTTTAAACTAGGTTTCAAATTTAAGCTACTTTCTTGGAAACTAAAAAAAACTCTTTCGTTCTTAAAAATTATACGATTTGGTTCAGAATTCCTGAAATTTCTGAAAATTTATGTTTTTTTGGTAGAAATCTAATATAATATCATTTTAGTCAAAAATATATCACCTCGTGGGAAAATTTAGCTATTTTGTTAAAAATCGTTTGTTTTTCTTGGAGTGAAAAATAATTTTCAACCGTAAAAATAATTGTTCTATTATTGTTTGTAAATTTATCTTTTTTTCAAAAAAATTCACCAATGTAGTTGAAAATTCATGATTTTTTTTTAAAATTCGTCTTTTTAGCAAAAAATTAATTCTCTGGATAAAAAATTAATTTTTTTCAACTGAAAATTTACTTCTGTTCAATATTCTTACATCACTTTAGTTGAAAATTTATCTCTTTCGTTGAGAATAAATGTTTTTAACTTTTGGTAGAAAATTATTTTTTTTTTGAACATCCATAATTTTTACTTGCAAATTTAACTTTTTTGTTGAGAATTCATGAATTTTATTAAACGTTAGTTTTTTTCATAGAAAAATAATCTGTTGGTTTATAAATTCATATTTTTGGTTAAAAATTCATTTTTTCCGTAGAAAATTAATCTTTTTATTTCAAAATATATTTTTTTTGTGTGGAAAATTCAAAATTTTGGTTGCGAATTCTTTAACTTACTCAAATATTGATTTTTTGTCTGTAGATAATTATTAATTTCATCAATTCATCATTTTGTTGGTTAAAAATTTAACGAGAAGGTATCAAAACTAAACTACTTTCTTCAAAATTAAAAAAAATTCTGTCTTTCTAAAAATTCAATTTTTTGGTTGATAGTACCTAAATTTAATTGAAAAGTCATCTTTTTTGGTAGAAAATTAATATTTTTGTTTAAAAATACATTTTTGTAGTTGCAAATTCAAATTTTTCGTTGAGAATTCTTGAATTTGGTCAAAAATTCTTTTTTTTTTGTAGAAAATTCTTTACTTTTTTCAAATTCATTTTGTTTGTTAAAATATTTAGGATCAGGTTTTAAAGTCAAACTACTTTCTTTAAAATTAAAAAAAAATTTATTGTATCCTGAAAATTCAACATTTTCGTTGAGAATTCCTGAATTTTCTGAAAATTCATCTTTTTTCAAAAATGCATTCTTTTGGTCAAAAATTCATTGATTTCGGTAGAAAATTAACCTTTCTATTTGAAAATACATTTTTTAGTTGAAAATTCAACTTTTTCATTGGCAATTTCCGAGACTTTTGAGATTTTAAAATTAAACTACTTTCTTAAAACTTAAAACATTTTTTTCTTCAAATTTTCCACTTTTTCGTTGAGGATTCCTGAATTTTATGAAAATTCATTTTTTTAGCATAAAATAATATTTTGGCTTGAAAACCCATTTTTTATTTGCAAACTGAACTTTTTGTTTGAGAATTCTTAAGTTTTGTTAAAAGTTCGTTTTTTCCGTATAAAAATAATCTTTTGGTTTAAAAGTGGATCTTTTTGGGTAACAGTTTTTTCCTCTCGATCGAAAATTAATCTTTTTATTTCAAAATATTGTTTTTAGCTGAAAATTTAACTTTTTGCATAAGAATTCTTGAATTCTGTCAAAAAGTCTTTTTTTGATGATAGAAAACTATTATTATTTTTTAATTCGTTATATTCGTTAAAAATTTAACTATTAGGTTTCAAAGTTGAATTCGTTATGTTCGTTAAAAATTTAACTATTAGGTTTCAAAGTTGAACTACTTTCATAAAAATTAAAAAATTCTTTATTTTTTTTTTAAATTTCAGTTTTTGGGCGAGAAGACCTAAGTTTGATTGAAAAGTCATCTTTTTTGGCATGAAATTAATATATTTTTTTTAATCCATACTTTTTAGTTACAAATTCAACTTTATCATTGCCAATTTCTGAATTTTGTTATAAATTCTTTTTTTTTTATAGGAAATTAATCTATTTGATTAAAAAATCACCTTTTTGGTTAAAAATGTTAAAACTGGGTTTCAAACTTGATCTACATCCTTAAAAATTGAAATTTCTTTCTTTCTTCCAAATTCGGCTTCCTGTTTGAGCATCCTTGAACTTTACAAAAAGTTCGTTTTTTCCGTAGAAAAAGAATCTTTTGGTTTAAAAATTTGTCTTTTTAGCCAAAAATTAATTGTCTGGATAAAAAATTTATTTTTTTCAACTAAGAATTTACTTACTTCAGTTTAATCTTACATCGCTTTAGTTGAAAATTCATCTCTTTCGTTAATAATAAATTTTTTTAACTTTTGCTAGAAAATTATTATTTTTGTTTGCATATCCATAACTTTTACTTGGAAATTCATCTTTTTTGTTGAGAATTCTTGAATTTTGTTAAAAGTTTTTTTTTTCGTAGAAAATTATTATTTTTTTAATTAATTTTTTTCGTTAAAAATTTAGCGAAGAGGTTTCAAAGCTAAACTACTTTCATAAAAATTTAAAAAAATTCTGTCTTTTTAAAAATTCAATTTCTAAATTCATCTTTTTAGTTAGAAATTTAAAAACTAGATTTCAAAGTCAAACTACGTTCTTGAAAATTAAAAAAAAAATTTATTTAATTCCACTTTTTAGTCGACGATTCCTGAATTCTTGAAGTCTGTCAAACAATGCTTTTTTGTAGAAAATTATTAATTTTTTTTTACATTTATTTTGTTCGTTAAAAATTTAGCGATTAGGTTTCAAAGTTGAACTACTCTCTTAAAATTTGTTTAAATTTCTTTTTTCAAAATGTAACCGTTTGGGGGAAATTGATTAAAAAATGAACAACTAGTTTTAAAGTTGAACTACTTTCTTAAAAATTAAAAAATTCTTTCTTTTTTAAAAGTTCATCTTTTTTCCGAAAATTAATCTTTTTATTGAAGAATATATTTTTGTAGTTGATAATTTAACATTTTGGTTGAGAATTCTTAAATTTAGTAAAAAATTCGTTGTTTTTTTTCGGTAGAAAATTATTCTTTCTTTAAATTCATCTTTCAGGTTAAAAATTTAAAAAGTGTTAAGCTACTTTCTTTTAAAGTTAAAAAAATGTTTCTTTCTCAAAAATTCGAATTGATGGTCACAATTCTTGAATTTTATTAAAAACTCATATTTTCTGGTAGCAAATTAAGCATTTGTTCAAAATTTTTTACTTTTTATTTGAAAATTAAACATTTTCGATTATGCTGGAATGTTTCTTTTTTCAATAATAAATTAATTTTTTGTTTGTTAAAAAATGCTACTTTTTTGGTAGCTAATCAATCTTTTGTTTAGAAATGAATACTTTTACTTGTAAATTCAACTTCTTTTTTAAGAATCCTTCTTTGGTTAAAACTCAGTCTATGTTTAAAACTTGTAATTGAAGACCCCTTAAATTATAAATGTTTATAATTAATTATATAGTTTTGAATGTTTTTCTATATAATTCCCATTTTTCGATTCATAATTAAACATTTTACAATTTTGAAAATATGTTAATAAAAATTCTCAAACTATGAAGATTTTGAAGATCTAAACATAAGTTTTCAAATTCCAATCTTCTAAATCGAAGAAATTTTTCTTATATATCATCTCAATTACAACTTTCTTTAATTCAATTTTAAAACTTTCACATAATTTTTAATTTTCAAAATTACAACCCTTTAATTTTAAAGATGCATAGATAATAATTTCTACATTTGGATTGTTTGGATTCTTATGATGATAAGTCAGGTTTTAAATTCTAACTTTTCCAAATTGTTCAAATTTCAAATTTCCATCTTCAAAATGATAGAATTTTGAATTTTAAATTATCAAAATTAAAACTTTTGAATTTGAAAGATTTACAAGTCAATGTTCTAAAAATTTAAAAGTTTACAATTGAAAATTCTTGCATTTTAGAGATTTTGATGAATTTGGAAATCAAAACTCAAGTATTTAATAATAAATATTGCAAATTCAAGTAAGCTTAAATGTAGATCATATACATTTCACACATTTTTAATTGTTAATCGTAAAAATTAAAAAGTCTACTATTTTAATAATTACCAGTTTAAAATTATTCAATTTGGAAGATTCACAATTAAAGACTAAATTTCAACGACGTGTAAATTAATAAAATTTCTTAAGTTTAAATGATTTTGAAAATCGAATGTCAAGTTCTAAATTCTAAATAATCAAAATTACAGATTTTTTATGCACAAACTTAGTACTTGCCTAATTTTGACTTTTTAACTGTCTACCTCAAAAGCTCCACAATTAAAAAAAATTTTCAATTGAAAAGTATTGAATTCACAAAATTTAATTCTAAAACTAATAAAAATTTAAAATATAAATAATCAGAATTACAGAATCTTTTATTTCACAATTGAATTACTGATGTCATTTCAAAATTTAAAAAATGCGTTTTATGAAAAATGTGAAAATTTACACAAAAAAAACATTACTTTTAACCATGTTCTTTGCAAATGAATTTTTTCTAACAAGCGCTTTTTACGAATTTGTGAAAAATGATAGCATTTTAATAAATGACGGCTAATTTTTCCGAAAAAAAATTATCTACAACTCTACTGTTTTAAATGTTAGAAATAACTAAATAATCTTGAAAAATCATTAATTGTTTCGAAAATTTTTCTTAAAAAAATTATTCTAACAATTTAGAGTCATGGATGAAGCCAAGGAAGTGATTGAAAAATGTATTGTCGAAATTGGTAACGAATTTTTTTAAATCTGGAATGACGTCAGTTATAATATTTTTATTCTTAAAATCATAGAAAAACTACTTTTTAAGATATTTTACTTTTGGTACGACCACTATCTGAAAGTTTTTTTTTTATAATTTCAAATTGAAGATTTAAAATTAAAAATTCTGCAATTTTAAAGATCTGAAAATTAAAATCTGCAAGACTTAATGTATATAATAGAAATTTTGTAAATTTTAATAAAAAAATGTATGTTTAACAAATAGGTTTCAATGTTAATCTACTTTCTTAAAAATTAAATACAAATTTCTTTTTTTCTTGAAAATTCAACTTTTTGGTATTTCTTAAAATTCATTTTTTTTTTGTAAAAAATTAATATTTTGTTTAAAAATCCATATTTTTAGTTGTGATTTAATCTGTTTCGTTTACAATTCTTGAGTTTTGTTAAAAGTTCCTTGTTTTCCTAGAAAATACAATTTTTTTCTTCAAAAATTCATCTTTTTGGTTAAAAAATTAACAACTAGGTTTCAAAGTTGAACAACTGCTTCAAAAATAAAAATAAATTTATTTCCAAAAAATCCAACTTTTTGGTTGAGAATTCTTGAATTTTATCAAAAACTCATTTTTTCCGTAGAAAATTATTCTTTTTCTTTTCGTCTTTTTGGTTAAAAATTTAAAAACTGGATTGTTTCTTAAATATGAAAAAATATCTTTCTTTCCTAAAAATTCAATTTTTTGGTTAAGAATTCCCGAATTTTATATTAAAAATTCATCTTTTTTGGTAGCAACTTAATATTGGCCTCAAAATGCATATTTTTGGCTAAAACTGTAAAAAATAAGTTTTAAAGTTCAACTACTTACTTAAACATTAAAAAAATTTCTTTCTTTTTTAAAAATGCAGGTTTTGGTTTGATAATTCTTGAATTTGGTCAAACATTTGTTTTTTTTGTTAGAAATTATTTTTTTCTTAATTCATCCTTTTGCTTAAAAATGTAACAACTAGGTTTTTATAGGTGAACTAATTTCTTAAAAATAAAAATTAATGTTTTCTTTCTTGAGTATTTAACTTTTTTGTTGAGATTTCTTGAATTTTATTGAAAATTTGTTTCTTTTCCCTAGAAATTATTACTCTTTGTCTAGCGGAATACTTATTAACATTAGCTCATAATTTTTCTTATGAAAATTAGTACTTAAATATTACTGATAAATTAATAATTATTAAATTAATTATTAATCAGTAATTCATTAATACTGATAAAATTATGCAATAGGCCCACAATAATTTTTTTTTCAACACAATTCGAAATCGTCCCTGTTAAAATTGAAAAAAAGAACATCAGGGAATTTCTATTTTCGGATTTGAAATGAAAATGGTGGACCGTTGCCCTCTAGGAAAAAAGCGTTTTTAAGCCACCCTAGTTTCCACCTTATATACGTTTCTTATAGAAAATGATTATTTTTTCATTCATCTTTTTGGTTAAAAATATAACAATAAGGTTTTTAAAGGTGGACTAATTTCTTCAAAATTAAGAAAAATTTTCTTTCTTAAGAATTTAACTTTTTGGTTAAGAATTCTTTAATTTTAATGAAAATTCGTCTTTTGTGGTAGCTAATTAATCTTTTGGTTTTAAAATTCATGTGTTTAGTTAAGAATTTAATTGATTATTGGAGAATTCTTAAGTTTTATTTAAAAATTCATCTTGCTTGGTAGTAAATTGATGTTTTTGTTTAAAAATGGTTGGTTTTAGTTGAACCTTAAACTTTTTGGTTAAGACTGCTTCGCTTTTGTTAAAATTTTTTTTTTTCGGTAGAAACTTGGTTTTTCGTTTAAAAATTCATCTTTGTTAGTTAAAAAATCCACCTTTTATTTTAGACTTCTTGCATTTTGTCAAAAATATGTTATTTTTGTTAATAGATAATAAATATATTTTTTAGAAGTTTGTTTATTCAATTCAAAGTTGAACTAGTACATTTTTTGTTAAAAAGTAACCTTTCTTAGTTTAAACATTCTATGATACCCGGATTAACTGTCACACATATATTACAATTCTGCAATTTTGAACTCTTAATCTGAAAATAACTTTTTAATTTTAATTGTTGATTTATCACTGAAGTTCACACTAAAAGAGAAGAGAAGAATATTTCATTTAGACGAAATGAGTACCGAAACGTGAGGGATTATTTTCCACAAATATTTTTATTGTGATTTGATAATTGTAAGAATAAAAAGGACGAAAGAAATAAAAAAGAGAAGGAAGAGGATTTGGTTGGTTGCCTTCTCATTTTTCTTTCCATCTTTTTATTTTGGTTAAAATGAAAGACGAATGATTTTCTTTTCTTTCTTAGGGGGGAAGGAGAAGAGAAAAATTTTACTTTGTTCAGATTGCAATGGGAACATTTTGTGGTGAATTAGAGAATTTTTTAGAGAATTATATCAATATTTAGCAAACCCAAGAATGTGTACCTTAAGGACGATAGACCCTTCAACAAATTAATTTTTATTCCAATCTAAAATAAAAATAGATTCAACAATTATTTTAAAATTATAAAGGTTCCAACAGCTTGGTAATATTTGTGAATAGGCTTTTCTGTACGTATTAAACTGTGAACTAAGACCAGCGCTCGTATATACTTAGTGTGTAACTTGCTTTTGTTTGAAAAGCAAATTTTTTTGCATATCAAAATAGACTTAATTAACTGGCTCTCGCAGTTTTTCCTACTTTAATAGTTGCCAATGAAGATTTCTCAAATCACCGTGGGCCGGGATGAGAGACTAAGCTCGTTCAGAAGAATCTAAGTTGCAATGCATAGTAGAAGGTGGAAGGGGTAGATTGGGGATGTGCATGGCATTGCTTAGTTCTCTAGAGGACTAAATTCCACTTTACTTAGCTGTGACGTCAGCAGTCGAGAAATGACCGGCTTAGATTTTTCTGAAAGAACGTGTAAGTCGCAAGTTCTGGCGCGGGTGATGGGGGAAAAAATGTTATCATCTGTATCTTCTTGCAGAGTTAGCTTCACAGTTTGAGTGTCTGCCTAATGGCGATCCTATTCCTGGTGCCCCTCGTAGAATACTCCATTCTTCTTCATCTTCTTTTGACAGACAACATTCTCCTGTCGCGTCTCCTCTTCGTGCCAGTCTCAGGTCTCCTTCTGCCAGGTCCAAGCCTTCTCCTGCCAGGACTAGTTTTTCTCCTCTCAGGCGCATGACTCCACCTACTGGTATTGCTTTTTCAAGTGGGTGCCAATATGAATTTGAACAACTACAATCTCTTCGGCTTACTCCAATTAGAAATCCGAACCAGCAATTCGAACTTCGAAGGTACACTTTTCCTCCGCATGAACCAATTCAATTACTAGTGGCGAGGAGTGTCTTCAGACCCATACCAAAAGAAGAACATATTGTATTATCAACATTCGATGGTGACGCTTTTGCGATTTTGGAAAGTAATTATGTTTTGGATGGACTATACGCTTATAGCCCACGGGTTCGCAGTAAAGGACGGGCAAAAATAAACATGAAGACTGGTAGGATTACCCCACTGACCAAAGCAGAAATATTCGAAATTCCAGTTGGCCACTCACGCTCACTCTATACGTATTTTAAAGTAGCGCATATAAGCCACAGAGATAAATGAGATACTTTTCAAAATGAGCTGATTAAAGTAATTGTTACGTTTTTAAAATTTAACTTTTCCTCAAATACTTTTTATTACGTTTCTTTTTATCTGTATTTAGGCTGCTGCAGAGTAACTCCTGTCACTATGAATCACTTTTTTTCTGAAATAACTTTTTTTTTATCTCTATCAAGATAAAACCACTATACCACTATATTTTCAAAAGTTTGTATTAATTTCATCAAAGTAGGTTTTAAATTCCCTTAAGATATTCTGATTTGCCTCCAAATTTAATAAAATCGTTAGAATGGTTTCAATTTTTCACCTCATCTGAATTCATTTGGAATTAGCTTTGAATTTTTATAAATTCATCCTTAATTCAGTTAAATGGCTTCAGACTGAATCCTTTCCATCTCCTAAAATTTAGGGTTGTTAAAAAAAGAATAATTTTTTCTTAAGTCTTTTTCTTTCATTATGAAAATTCTCGGGACCACAAATATGATTTGCTCTGCATATAACGCAAAGAATTTTTCTTTTATATAAGTAGAAATCACTTCTGAATATGAGATAAAATAAAAAACAATTTTCATACAATTCCTTTTTAAAATTAAATAAATTATTATCAAATAGTATTATTTGTTTCATACTTTTTTGTTTGTTTTACTTTTAAAATACGGTAATCACGATTTTAAGTACTTAAAAAATATTTTAAAAAATTTTATGCGGCAAAGTTATAAAGTATTGTGGCCATGGAGAAAATGAGCTTCTATTTTATTATTACTATCTTATCATTTTAGCCTCGGTAGATGAAACTAAGTTTCTTATCTTGGACTGTTTCGTGAAATGTAAATGTAAATCACTCCGAAAATGAAGTTTCAAACATATACGCAATAAGATAAGAATTGAGATAACACACCGATATGAGCTAATAAAGCACCAGAATATTAATTAGATGCTTCATTACCTGAATTCTTCATTTACGAATTATTCAGTTTTTCCACTAATTGAAATAAATGGGCTCCGTTTATAAATTCCTCTTAACCTTGACGTTCGTCCTTCATTCCATTGGTAAATATAATACTATACTATATCTATAATTTTAAACATGCTTCTTTAACCTTATATGCGTAAGATTTTAAAAAATCAGCATAAAATAACTCATTTTGAAAAAAATTGAGAAGGTCGTATTGTATATACAAAATACGTTTAACACCATAATATCTACACTAATTACGGCTAATTAAAACATGGAAATTAACAAAATTAAACAAAAATAGAAATTTATCGAAATTGTTTAAATTTTACATATTATTCACCTCTGAAAAAGAATTGATCTTAAGACAGAAAACAACATGTTTTTTCAATTTTTCTTTTTCTGCTGCGAAAAACGAAAAAGTTGTAAAATTTGATAAACTTTTCATCCAACACATTTAAAAATCAAAGTTTTTTAACTTTGCTTTCCTTACGTGGGCCTTTAGGAATAAGGCATGTGAATAGAATGCACTCTAACTCCAAAGATACGAAAAGTTTGAAATCTGGAACTCCAAAGATAGATTAAATCACGGAGGTAATGCGTGAGAGCACTCAAAGGCCTACTACACGCATGCGCATGTCGAATTCAAGTTCGCGCGCAATTTCGCGCGCCTGACTCTTAAATAGGACAGGGGAAGAGGGGGAAAACTCTGAACACTTCTTTGGAATCGGGACGCTCGTATCGGTAAATCGATCGTATCTTTGTAGCTCGCATTTTTAGAGTTTGATTGTATTGCGCTTGTCTCACTTTTGCTGACTAGATTTATGTAAAAAGTCTCAGCCGCCTGTTCCGCAGTCTTGTAAGTAAACGCTCATTTGCCAATTATCTCATGAGTCCCGGCCCCACTAAAAATATTTTAGGACTGCACTGTATCATTTGGCTTCGCAGCTGATTCGCTACTTCTTTTGTATACTGTTTTGACCATTTTTCTTATATTTCTCTTTTCTCCCAAATTGTTTAAGTATTGGTTTGCACGTTTTCATATTTTCTTTATATAGTTTTCTTCAGAGTAGAAGCAGCTTTAAGTCTTATCATCACATATTGATTAGAATTATTAGCATGAAGGTTGGTCTGAGATGGGTACTGGCAAATATCTGCGCTAGAAATAATTTTCACATCTATGCTAAGGTATTTTTGAATCCATTTATGCTAATTCTTGTTATGGATATTAAGTTTATTCAAAGTTTATTATGGATTATTTCAGTATTCACTATGTACATGCACAGTCTCTCCTGGCTCATACGTATGAGTTCCAACATTTGTTCAGCTCTTCTTCATAGATATTACTAACCTCTAATCGCTCATCAAGATGGGACGATGGTTTCCTGTGTGCATGACAGTCTTTTAGTGGGTCGCATTTATAAACCTTTAATGTCCCATTTTTGCACTGAACTGAAGCAGGAAATTTACGACCATGTACCCGCATTTAATAATATTATTCTCACATCATTCTAACCATAACAATTATTAATCCAGTTTCCGAATAAACTTAAATATGTGGAGGAGGGTAAGTTTGAAAAACACTTAATGAAATGCGGCTGAAAAAAGCTTAAAAATTGAAAACATTATTAGTAAATTAAATATGTTGGTCTTTTTTATAACCTATGTTCTACACTAAAACAAAAAATCTACTCCTCGTATCACTGCTGAAATCAAAAATTTAATAAATCTGGCAAAGAAACCACAGAATCTACTAATAAAATTATAGTTTCACCATTTCGGAACTTACTTTATTTTGAAGTCAAGGGTTCACATAAACGATATAATTACAATGCTGTACAAAAAAAACATAAATTA
Source organism: Belonocnema kinseyi (assembly GCF_010883055.1). Taxonomy (NCBI): domain Eukaryota; kingdom Metazoa; phylum Arthropoda; class Insecta; order Hymenoptera; family Cynipidae; genus Belonocnema; species Belonocnema kinseyi. Next base: position 14,597,231 of record NC_046664.1, on the reverse strand, counting down.
AAAAAAACTATGTGACACTTAGGAAGATTTCTATATTTAATTACACCTCCGAATGGAATCTTAGCTTGTACCTTTTCATCTAATGATTGATTAAAAGTCTTTAAAAATTCATAATTCTTCATATCTGTAACTCTTCTTTTCACGCAGAATTTCTCCGAATGTTTCTAGATCCTCTCCTCTTACCTAGTCTAATTTATGGAGTAATCAAGAAATCCATGAAAATCACGGAATTCGCGGAATACACGGAACTAAAGGATTTCACGAGATTTATGGCTTTCATAAAATTCACGGGATTCATGGAATTCAAGATGTTGATGGAATTCAAGGAATGGCGGGAATGTAATAAATTCACGGAATTGAAGCAATTCATTTATTTAGAGAATTTACGGAATTAATGGAATTCATGGAACTGATAGAAGTCAAGAAATGCACTGAAATCGCGGAATTAATGGGGTTCAATGAATTTACGGAATTCGCCGAATTAAAGAAATTTCCAAAACTCGCGAAATAATGGAATTAAAGGAATTCTTGAAATCGGTGGCTTTCACAAAATTCACGGAAGTCATGGAATTCAAGGAATCCAAGGAATTTGAGAACTTCGAGGAATTCATGGAATTGAAGGAACTCATTTAATATAAGGAATTCACAGAATACATGGAATTCACGGAGTTGATGGAATTCAAGAAATTTACTACAATCACGGAATTAACCGCATTCAAGGAATTCACAGAATTGCAAAAATTAAAAAAATTCCGGGATTCACGAAATTCATCAAATTCGCGGAATTTATGACATTCAGGGAATCCATGGAAATGAAGAAATTCACAAAATATACGGAATACGCTGAATTCATGAAATTCACAGAAGTCATGGAGTTCGCAGAACTCATTACATTCAAGGAACTTACGAAATTCATGGAATTAAAGGAATTAAAGGAATTTGTTCCATAGTTTCATTGAATTTCATTAACTCAATGAATTTGATGAATTTCTTTAACGTCCTGAATATCACGAATTCCACGATTTCCTTCAATTTCACGAATCAGTTTTTTCCGTGAATTGCTTGAATTCCGTAAATTCCATAAATTCCATAATTTCCATGAACTTCGTATATTCCACAATTCCGTGAATTCAATTCATATGGTTCATGAATTCCTTAAGTTCCGTGAATTCTTTAGACTCGCTGGATTCCCTGAACTCCGCGAATTCCTTGATTTCGGTGAAAAGTTTGGGTTCCGTGAATTTCGTAAATTGCGTGAATTCCTGAATTTCTTAAATCACGCGAATTCCGCAAATTTCGTAAGTTCCGCAAATTAATGTAATTCGTGGAATTCCGCAAACTCTATGGATTCTGTAAATTCCGTAAATTCTTTGATTTTATAAATTCGCTGAAATCTGTAAATGTCTTAAATTCTGATAATTCCATGGATGATTTGAATATCGTGATTCTTTGTTTCCCGTGCATACCATGAATTTCTCGAATTTTGTGAATTCCATGGATACCGCTAATTCTACGATATCCGTGAATTCCAAACGTTATATAAATACCGTCAATTCCTTGAATACCGTCAGAAAATTTCTTGTTTTAAATTTTTCACATTAACATGTTTCGGGATATCCATTCTGCCGAGGATGCCTAAAGCATTCAGAAGCCCCCTTTAATCAGAAGCATAGATCTTTATGTCACCAATGTAGAATACAGAAATGTAGAAAACAAATCAGGGAGAGATAGTAACAAAATTGTGTTGTGAAAGAGGCACGGTGTGCCTAGACTGACTTTAATCCAAAAGAGCTTCCATGCTTCAATATAAATATTAAATTTTTATTAAAAATTATGTTATTTTTAATTGCAAATCTGTTTAAACATAAAAATTCAACTAAAAATCCTCCCCCACGATCATGTTTACCCCCCCCCCCACCCCACCCCCCAAAATCCTCAGCATTTTGAAATGAGTTCTTTTAAAAAGGATAATCCGGAATGATGCAATATTTGAAAAAATGATTTTTTTCCCACGTTTTTCACCATTTTTCAGAAATATTGAACGGTTTCAGTTCTCACCAGATGTTTAGCATCTGCAGCTTTTTCCAAATGCCAGACTGAATAGTTCGAGAATCGACTGATCAAGTGGAATTTTATTCGCTCCAACTATTCAGCCCGGCATCTGGAAAAAGCCACAGATGCTAAGCATCTGGCGAAAGTTTCTCCGGGAGCGGGTGCTAATCTGGAAAATTGCACCCGCTTCCAGCCAAATCGCGATAAAATTTCAGCCGCAACCACGTCTCATGACCGTGAGATAGGTGGTTACAGTCTGTAAAGGAATCAATACGACGATCCAGCAAAAGCCTCGTGCACCCTAAGAACACGGAGCGACCCAAGGAAAATCGCCTTCTGCATTTTTCCCGCGAGTGTTCTATCATATTGTTGACACGCAGGGATGCATTTTAGGCCATTAGCAAGTTAAAGCTTGGCACCTCCAAGAGCGCCGATGATAAGGATGATCAGTTTAACAGAATATTCCGGGTACAATCATTGCAACTCCCTTATAAGGTCTCGATACCTCTCTTTCTTTTCATTCTCCTTGGTTATGATGTTTTTGTCATCTGGTACCGAAAATTCGATAACAAATATGGTTCGCTTCTCGAAGTCAAGAAGAACCATGTCAAGCCTCGAGTGAGCAACAGAAACGATTGTCGAAAATATAAAGTTCCAGTATATGCGGCACTTCCCATTCTCGACAATTGACTCAATTTCCCTATGAGCATTTAGAAGAACGATATTAAGGTTAATGCCGTAGGAGTGACAGAGATGGTAATAAAGCACTCTTAGTGCCGCATTCTGCCTTTCAATGTAGGTTGTTCCCACGTGAGTTGGACAACTAGATAGTATGTAAGCTAAATGCTCGGGGTGTGCATGGCACGCCCTGCAGCTATCATCGGGAATGTCTTGGCTCAAAATGTGGCGAC
>NC_046664.1:14591780-14594168 GCF_010883055.1 Belonocnema kinseyi | reverse complement strand
GGAGTGAGCACTCGAGATAGATAAGATTTGATGCATTTTGCTCACCCCTAATACTGAAGTCAAGTCCGAGTGCTTCAGCAGCCTCCTCCGCTGCTTTGTACATAAACGCTCGTTTGCCCACTTCTTCGTGATTCCTGACCATTTTAAGAAGAGGGTCTCTTTCATTTACAACTCTATGTGTTGTACCCAGAATAATCCTGTTGTGAAGACATTCAAGACTCAATATTCCATGACCCCCTTGACGGCGTGAGATGTACAGTCGCGGAACGGAAGACTTAAGATGCATGCTTTTGTTCATGTGTACGTTCTTCGTCGATGGAACAACTCCAAATGAGTAGAGTAGTACCGGGACGGCAAGCATGTTCGTTGCAGATACTTTGTTGCTCGCCGACAGTTCGAAAGACCAAATCTGTCGGATGAGACGTTTGTATCTGCTTCGGAGAGTATCCTTTATAGATGTCACATCCTGAATGCGGCTCTGTGGCACGCCCAGGTATGTATAAGTCTCTCCAGCGCAAAGATGTCGTATGGCGCATCTATCAACGAGCTCAGGATCTTCAGGGATGCCATTAAGTTTTCCTCGCTTCAAATAAACCTTTGCGCATTTGTCTAACCCAAATTACATTCCAATTTCCTTAGTATATCGTTCGACAATTCCCAGAGCTAGATGCAGTTGCTCTCTGTTTTTAGCATAGATCTTAAGATCATCCATGCAAAATACATAAGTGACCTTGTACTTTCGATCTGCAGGTTTGCCGCACAAGTACCCGTCGGAATGGCGAAGTGCTAGAGATATTGGCAATAATGTAAGGCAAAAGAGGAGTGGTCTCATGGTGTCGCCCTAAAAGACACCTCTCTGAAAGGTGACCTTGTTAGTTGTCACACGATTTTCTCCAGATGAGATAGTGAATCTCGTTTTCCAAAGCGGCATCAACCTCTCTATGCACCCAACTATTTGCGGATGAACCTTTAAGATTTCCAAAAGACAGGTGATAAGTCTATGGGATGTAGAATCGAAAGCTTTCCGATAATCAATCCAGGCCATCGATAGGTCACGCTGGTAGAATGCTGCATCTTTGCAAACACATTTATCGATGAGCAGGTTCTACCGACATCCGGCTACGCCTTTCTTTGAGCCTCGTTGTTCATACATTTCTTGCCACACAGGTTCAGCTGTGAATATCTTATAAAGCGTGTTCAGAAAAGTTATTGGCCTGTAATTCTTCGGGTCAGTTAAGTTGCCTATTTTCGGCAGAAGTATTGTGCGCCCTTCCACCAACCACTCTGGAATCGGTTCTTCCGACTTTAAATATGAGGTGAAAATACGGGCCAAATGCTGATGGGTTGAACAAAACTTCTTCCACCAGAAGGTTTTGATACAATCTGGTCCCGGTGCGGAATAGTTCTTCATCCCTCTTAATACTTTTTTCACCTCCTCGGTGGTGACCGGTGGGCATTCTTCATCAGGTGTTATGAGGGCAACACATAACTTCTTGAAGCTCTTCATATTTTCTGAGTCTTCGTCCAGTCTATGCTGAACTTCGTAGACTTCTCTCCAAAATACTTCGACCTCCTCTGGTTTGGGTGGGTGTTCGACAGTAACTGGAGGGTCTTGGAAGAGTCGAGATAAGTCAGAGAGAAACTGTTAATTTTCTCTGACCCATCTTTCCCTTCGCTCTAGACTTCTCTTAGCGTCAGGTAGTATCTGTATTCTCTCAACAATATGCTGCCTGATTGTCAGCAGCTTTGACTTGTTGAGTGAGTGATAACAGGTCCGGAGTTCGCGCGCGAACTTTCGAACCTTGGCCGTAAAATTCCTGCCAGATGTGATGTAGTCAATCAAACACTGAATGCAGGACGCGTACTGTCTTGCCCAGCCTATCTTCATGGAAAGTTGATGCATTCATCTTTTGGTCTTATGATCAGCCGTTGGTTTTGGTTTACGGTTCGCATCGGCCAAAGATCTCGCTGCATTATATACACAATAATTGATAGCCCAGAGGTCGGATTCTCCGAAAAAATGTCCATGAAGCTCGTCATCCATTTCTGCCAGATCTTTAGGCTTGAGAGAAACCTTGGTGTTGATATTTCTCCGTGTCGTAAAGCATCGCTCTTCATCTATTGGATGTCTGCCCGCGGTTGGTCTTAGTGTCGCCTCTCTTTCTCTGTTGCCGGCTTGTTCTAGCTGTGGTAGAGTAGGCGTTCCGCTTACATAGCCCCTTTTACGGAGTAGTTCAGCATGGTTTCGCAGACGGTGCTGCGAAAAGTGTGATAGCTCCGGGTGTTTCTCGCTCCACAGGCTGCATGTACACTCGCATCGTAGCACTCTAGCAAGTCGTGATTCAGTCGCTCCGTTCACCCGCAGGTTGCGAGATCCCGCCGATCCAT
>NC_046664.1:14575307-14591680 GCF_010883055.1 Belonocnema kinseyi | reverse complement strand
AGATTTAGCTCTTACCACCTGTTACAACAGCAGGGTAAGTGGTTACAGTCAAGGACAAACTGATGACGACAATCTGGATAAGGTCCGGTATACCTTAAGGAGTTGGAGCGCCTCAAAGAGCGTCTCAAGTCGAAATAACTTCGAAATTTTCTCAAAAAATTTGTCAGCATTCAGTTGACACGCAGGAATTCCTTACAGGCTATGAAGGAATGAAACCTTGAAGCGCACCGACGATCAAAGCGACTAGCTCAATAAAATATTCTGTGTTTAATTTTCGCAACTCAGTAATAAGATCTTTCTACTGCATCTTCATCTCATATTTAAAATTGGAGGTACAAATTCCGCAGAGGCTGTTGTTAAGAATCAATATACTTCTGACAAAGAAAGGCGACTTGTTTAACTCAGAGATCTACAGGTAAAGAAATTCAGCTTATTGTCAGGTGCGTCTAAAAAGATGCTGCAGATCCTTAGCGCGGACTGTCGCTGGCCTGGATTGACAACAAAAAACCCTTTTATTCGACCTCTCATACAATTATCATCTGTCTGTTAAAAAGCTTAAAGGTCCATCCACACATATGGTGATGCATAAAAAGATAAATGACCATTTGGAAAACTAGATTTGCTACTACGCATTTCCCCTGAGTTCCTCCGCGGCAACACTAATTATCGCAAGCATAAAGTAACTCACATATTTTCTGTGGATAATGTGAAGGTCTATACTTTCAGTTCAAAGCAAATTCAAAGAGCTTTAAATATCATCGCAGGGTACATATGAGAGATTTGTAATGGCTTTGGATTCGAAAAGTCTACGAAGATTCTTCTGAAGCCAGGAACGATGACTGGGGTCCTCAAAGATGCTGAGTTGTGAATATGAGTTGTATTAGAATTCTTGACATTAGAGGGACTTGAGTGGTCTGCAGGGCAAGCGTCTTCTTTAACAGATTTAATCATCCAATCATGCTTTTGCAAAGAATTTGCATATCAATTCATCAGCTTCGAGCTAGTATATAGTACGCCGTACTATGTACTTTAGAAGTATATAAAGTATGGTGACGTTTCCACCTTGGTATATCGTGACCAGATTTTGCGTTAAGATGTTCCCAGCGATAGGTGCAAAGCGTGTTATTAACACACTTCGTACTTAAAACACATCATATCCTGGTGTCTGACTCACACATAATGCAGCCCTAAAAGTGTCCTACGGCTATCATTGCTGTAAACTTTGAAGCCATACTTGCGTTTTAAAAAACATGCGAAGTTACAGGCGAGATGGAAAAGGAAAGTTGTCATTATGGGGTGTTGACGTGCCCTGTGGCCACCCATCTCACGAACGTGCGACGTGTTATTTTCATAGATGGCCGTTGTTCTCAGTGTGACTCTGCTGCTGTTCTCTAAACTGTTTTTCTAATTATATATATTCGGTCCTACTAAATCAGGGTATTTGCACAAAGGGATAATGCCTAATAAGGCTAAAAAATAATTAGGCAGTCGCAGACCATAGTTCAGAAATCGTCCAGAAGAAAAACACTCTGAGCCAAAGCCCAAGCAACCGTGAATATGGCTAGAAAGTACCTACAGCTCTTAGGAACAACAAACAATTGAACCGGTAGGGCTCTTGACAATGTGTCGGAGAGCAATGCCGGCTACTTTAAAATGGTGGTTGCTAATCAAGATGAACACAATAATATGGATTGGCTCTAGCAAACGACGCAACAACTACTGAAAAATCGTGCCGAGACATCAATCGTAGACAAACATCCAGCAGAGGAACACCAATTCTTTAGGATCAGGAGAGTTGTCGACATTTACATTTTAAAATCTGGACTATCAATTTGGCGTGTAGGACGGATCTAGAACTTTGGCGAATGTAAACCGTAAAATTGATGACTCAGTTGATCATAAGGCCAAGGAGCGCATGCGTTAACTTAGAAAAATGATAGGTTGAAGAAGGCTGATTATATAATCTAATACAGAACTGAAAAATCGATTAAATTAATTTTCTACTTAATCTAAAATAAAAACAAACTTTACGATCTCTTCAAAAGTAAAGATTAGGATAGATTAGTAATATTTTGAAAGTGATTTTTCGTATATAAATTATACCTTAAACGAAGTGAAGCACGATTGTGAGACTTGAGATACATGCATCTTACATAGTATTTTTTTGTAGTTATCACTATTAGCGTCAAGGGATCCGTTTCATGCTACCTAATTTGATATCTAGTACGCCACTCGATAAAGTTTTAGGAACAAATAAAAGGTCGGGAACCATGTGGGAACCCACGAAATTTTAAAAATTCACTATTTTGGCTTATAGTACTGTCCAATCTGTTCTGCGTGTTGTGCTTTTTCAGAAAGTGAAAAAATAAAAGCTTACTATTTTAAATAAAAATACAAATTTCCTCAAAAGTCTATTCCAAGAAGTACTCCTTGAACAGTTGTTCCATTCTCCTGAAAAAATTTTCCAAATAAAGGTTAGTTCCTTATGGTTCCGGGCCATTGAAATGGTTTGACATGTTTCAATATCGTAAAATGACCTGCGCTTGCATAGTCTTTTTTACTTAAGAAATATGCAATTCTCTCTTTCTTCTTTCAGAGCTTAGTTTACAGTTCGAATGCCTACCTAATGGCGAGTCTATTCCCGGCGTTCCTCGTAGCAAATCATATTCTCCTACTTCGTCTGAAAGACAGCATTCTCTTCCTAAAATTCCACTTCGTCTTAGAACCAGGTCCCCTGTTGCCAGGTGCACAACTCCACCTACCACGCTTGAGCTTTCCAACGGACGTGAATGTGAACTCAAGCAACTTAAATTTATTCGGGCTACTTCAACTACATATCCGCACCGGCAATACGTGCTACGAAGATACACTTTTCCAGAGAATAAAAAATTTCGATTACTCGTAGCAGGGAGTGTCTTCAGGCCCATACCAACAGAAGAACAAATTGTATTATCATCAGTCAATGGTGACGTCTTTGCAATATTGGAACGTAAAGATATTCTAATTGGAATATATAAATGTTTCAAACGTCATACACGACGGGCAAAAGTAAACATAGAAAGTGGCGCGCCTTTCCCAATGACCAAAGATGAAATTATCGGAATTCCAGTGGGCTCTGTACGTCCATTCTGGAAAAATTTTATGGTAGAATATGTAAACCACAGTGATGAATAAGTTACTCTTGAAAAAGAATTATTTTCGGAGAAAGAAAGCCTGACTCTGCTCAACGAAAGTTTTATATCTCGATGAAAATCTTTCTTTGTTTCTAAGAGAAACAAATCCCAAAATATCACTGTTGTTAACGGAAAAATCAGAAAATTAAATTAGAAATTATAGGGTCCAGAATTATTAATAAAATAACAAATTATTTTGGTTTTAAAACAACTTACACTTTCAGACGTTAATAGAATATACAGGGTAAAGTGATGTGAACCGCCGGTTAAAGTGAAGCATGCCGATTTTTCCTCTTTAAATTCGACGATTTTCGCAACCAACAAAATCGAATTTTTTCAGGAGAGCAAAGTAACATTCTGTAAAATCGAAATCATAGTTTAAAGGTAAAACTAAACTTTACCCCCGCACTAAAGTATTTCTGAATCAGGACCAAAAATGCATAAATAAAAAAAAACCAGCCATAATTCAAGAATTGGGACCTTCGAATTTCATGGGTATTGAATATCGTATTTAGATAGTGACTGAAAATCTAATTTAAAATTTAAAAAAAAAAATAAATAAAGACTTGCTCCCGGGATAAATAAAAAGCTGAGTAACAATAGAAAAGTTTTTATCTAAAAAATTATTCTGTTTTCAACACTTTTCATGGCGGCTAAAGGCCCAAATTTTTTGCAATTTTTAATTTTCCGTATAATAGCAATATTTTTAAATACGTTTCCATAAATACATGTATATGGGGATTTTGGGGCCGCTAATGACGAATCCATAATCAAATTTAAAAAATTCAGATGTAGCATCCAATACGATTTCTAAAAGTTACAGGAACATTCCGATCTTCATAAGAATTCGCAACAGGAAGTTTATGGGCCCGCTGAAGACGAATCCGCGATCCGACTTTTTTTTGCAATTAGGTTGAAGGTTGCAAACACATAAAAAGTAATTTTCGAGAAGTAAATTTAGGATAAATGTAATACTGATGGGTTTATCGTATTCGTATTCGTCTGCGAAATTTAATTTGGAAAAGGGTCCAAACCCTTATTCCAAACAAAATAACATTACCTTTGAAAAAAAACTACTCTTCTGAATGTTAATCTCCACGTGGTAAGACTTGGGCAACGGTGATGAATACATCATCGGCTAAAAGACATTTGAACGATGCAAATGAAATTGATGCCCATTTTTCATAATTTTTGGCAGCGGTGCTCGAACTGTTATTTTTAATTTCGAAAATCGAATCAAGAATTCCTTATCAACGGCCCCAAAAATCCATATATGCGAATTTTTATAAAACTCAGAAATTTCAAGTAACTATAGGCAGCCATGCTGGATACGCCATCTTCAGTCATTTTTCATTAACTCTTAGCAGCCCTGTTGGATCTGCCATCTTGAATTTGAAAATCTGAACACCGATTCGTCAACAGCAGCTCAAAAAACCTCTACGTGCGAACTTTTATGAAAATCGAAATTATTCAGTGATTCTTGGCACCTTTATTCGATCCGAAATCTTGAATTTTTTACATCTAATTACGGATTCTTCATCAACGGCCCCAAAAACCCCCATGTACGAAATTTCATGAAACTCGGAAACATTTAGTAATTGTAAGCAGCCATGCTAGATCCCGCATCTGATATTTTGATAATTTTATTTCAGATTTGTTATTAACGGCCCCAAAAATCCCTATACACATTTATTTCTCGAAATTTATTTAGAAATATTTCTTGAATACGAAAAATCAAAAACAGCAAAAAGGCTTCTAGTCGCTAAATTGAATATCGCCATCTTGAATTATGGAAAACCAACCTATAAATTTTGAAGCTTAGGGTCCATGGACCCAAGAATTTCACTTTTTAGAGAGGTATCTGCACAAATTCGAGATAAAAATTATTAAATTAAGATAGAATGCTATGAAAATTGTAGTTTTTGTTAAATAAATTACTATAATTATTTCAGTTTAAATTTTGTTGCCATTCTGATGACGTATTTTAATAGTTTAGGAAATTTAACATTTAAATTTTTTAATTTTTTTTTTAATTTAACAATCAATTCGATAACAGAAAATGTCACTAAAAAGTGTTAAAAAACATACGTTTGATCATTAAACAGTTAAGATATATCGTTTTTAAATACAGGGAAAAAAGTTAGGTGAAAAAAAAACCTTTCATAAGTGGCTTTTTGCAGAAAATGGAGATTTTAAATTTTAGGTTGGAATTTGTATGATACTTTGATATCTATGGAAATGAATAATTAGTAAATTGATTAATTTTTATAAAAATAATGTAGGTATCATATTAAATTCAATATGTAAAACTCGAGAGCGATACAGAATATCATACACATTTTATAAACCATTTTTTGAACCCCTATTTTTTTATAGAGAAATGTAATCAATTAAGTATTTTGTAAAAAAGTTCTCTTATCCATAAAAATACTTTATTCTGTATGAATCTTACCATTTATTCAATTAGTTTAAACTTCGCAAAGAATTAAAAAATAAAACTTTATTTTTTTTAATTATTCTGAGTCTTTTTGATTAACTTTAAATTCTCACAGATTTCAACTACTCATTTAATTTTTTTGGACTCGCTGTGAATGAGTCTATCAGAGCAATATGTACTCTTTGTTGACGTTTAAGAGCAATAGTTTGTTGAAAACTTTTTTATTTATTTTACCTATTCTTAAATTCGACGTGATTCATATCCTATTCAAGAATCTTTTGAAAACTAACCGCCAAAATTTGGATGGTAAATATATACACAAGGTTGGAATTGCATGAAAATGTATTGATCGCGCAGCCCCACAAAAAAGTTCTGCGACCCGAGCTAAACCCCCATACGTATTTAATGTCAATTCCGCTCAATCTAAATCCAGGGTCAATTTGATCCTATCAGGTTAGGATTAAAGTAAATTGAAGGTCAAAATGAAAAAATCCATGGGATCAAAAAACCATTGGATAGAAGGGAACCATTGGATCGGAGAATACCTCTATTCTCAGAAGTTTTTGGATTTTTTGAATCTGAATCCAGGGTTATTTAGACTACATTAGATCAGTATCAAGTTCGAGTGAAGGTCAAAATAAGAAAAAACCATTTAATTGACGTAATCCACTACCGTATGAAATTTTTGGGCTTGCTTAATCTGAATCCGGGGTTCTTTTTACCCCATCATATTGAGATGAAGGTCATCTCAAGGTCAAAATTGAAAAGACTATTGAATTAAACAAATAAAGTCGAAATAACCCCTGATTCAGTACAGCGACCCTAAAAACGTCTAAGAGTAAAGGTTTTCTGCAATTCCATCATTTTATAAATTTTGACCTTGGGATGTCCTTTATCCTCATCCAATAGAGTGAAAATGGCCTCGGATTCGGGTTAAGCGACTCCAAAAACGTCTAAGAGTAGAGATTTTCTTCGATCGAATGGTTTTATCTATTTTGACCTTCAACTGACCTCGGGATTTTTTAACATACCAACGAGTTCTTAAGTATATTTTAAAAACTTTTAAAAATTAGGCGTAGTAAGTGACATACGCCTATAAAAAGGGGTCTCGTAGCCCATTAAGTCACTCAAATCTCCCCTTCCTATCTCTTTTCCTGAAAAATCTCCGAATCATAAAAAAACTGTTTATAAAAGAAAAATTAAATTATTTAGATAAATTTTGCATCGTTTTTTTATAAAATTTATTAAAATGAGCTTTAAAAATAATTTAAATAACTCAGTGCGGCAAAATTATTGTGAAAAAATGTCTAAAGAAATAAGCTTTTCGGTCAATATTAAAATCTTATTATTTTGTCAGTTTGAGTACAAATAAAAGAGATAAGAACAAGGTGATCTTTGTATTGAGAAAAGGATAAAGATACCATATTTATATATTCTGATCATATACCAGAATATTAATTAGATATCCTGTTGTCTAAATTCATGCTTAACGCAATGATCAGTTTTTTTATAATTCAGAAAAATGGGCATCGTTTATTCTATGGTCTTTACCTTGATATTCTTTATTAATTTAATTAGAGAATATAATATCATACAATATCTATACATTTAAACACATTTTTTCAAGTCTACAAAATTAATTTTTTTGCATACTTATTTAGTTAGTTTTAAAAGCAAACCGGAAGCCCCTTGAAGCTACCATGGCGCTCAACCTATAATGCTTAATCAAAGCAATTAATATTGATGGATAGTTTATAATTAAATCTCTATCAAATCTTATAGATATTGGACATGTATACAATCATATGTTCTGCAAAATTAGAAGTTTTTCTTCACCTCTATATATAGAGACAAGAATATGATATCCAAAAAAAATTAGGATAAAGAAAGGTCCAGGATGTACTATCCCAATCTAGTCAATTGAACTATTGAACAACTTTGACAATTCTGAAACGATCGGTGTAATCAATCCCGTTTTGTAAATTTTAATCGAATACAATTTAAGCCATGTATCCATATTTACCTTAAGATCCTACCCAAATAGTGCACCTTTACATTGAAATTAATCGCTCAGCTTTGCTAATTCAGCGTTGTGTTAAATGACTCATTGTGTCGCTTTTTCCTACTAGTTAAAATTTAAATAACAAATGGTATTGCATGTTCCAATAAACTAAAATAATTTACTTTTGCACAGTCTTCTAGACTTAAGAATAAAGGAATCCTCTGTTTGTTTCTTGCAGAGTTAAGTTTACAGTTTGAATGTTTACCTAATGGTGAGCCTATACCTGGCATTCCTCGTGGCAAAGCATCTTCTTCTGACAGTCAACATTTACCTGCTGAGCCTCCTCTTCGTGCCAGGTCCAGGTCTCCATCTGCCAGGCACAATGCTCCACCTATAAGGGTTACTGGTTCTAACGGACGAGAATATGCACTTAACCAACCCTACTTTATTCGTATTACTTCATCTAAATATCCAAACCGACAATACGTGCTTCGAAGATACACTTTTCCACAGGATAAATTAATTCGATTGCTCGCAGGAAAGGGCGTCTTTAAACCCGTTCCATCAGAAGAACAAATTGTTTTATCATCAGTTGATGGTCATGTCGTTGCAATATTGGAGGATAATAGATTACTTACTGGAATATATAAATGCTACAAACGCCATACACGACGATCAAAAATAAACATTGTAAGTGGTGAGGCTGCCCAAATGACTAAAGATGAAATTAAAGAAATTCCAGTAGGCCCGTCAAATCCATTCACGAAACAATTTAGAGTAGAATATATGAACCACTCCTAAAGTTAAGAAAAATTCAAGTGGATAACTTTTAGATTTTTGAATGGACCATAACTTCAATAATTAAAAATCTTGAAAATTGTGGTATCCGGAATCATTATTTAAAAAAAAAAATTATCTCCGCCATGAATGGATATATAGAGATAAATTAAGTTCTAAACTCTGAAGACTTGGAACAGTATGTATGACAAGAAATAAATATATTAAATGCTAATTTAATGATATTTTTTATTAATTAAAAAAATTACAATTGATTTAACGCAATTAAGAAAAATGAAATTCTAAATTAAGCTTCATGGTCAAATTTAATTTAGTGTATACGATGTACCAAGTCCTGAAAAGTTGGCTTGGCCACCTTCTTACGCACGCTTACGGTGATCCTGATCAGTCCAGAATAATTATTTTCTGTTTCAAAAACTAAAACTTCAATACATTGTAGTCAAAGGTAGTTAAGGTTTTTTTTATGCAGCCATATAAGTTTGAACACTCATATCTGGAACACCCTGTTTTTGACTTCTTAACTATTTCCTAATTTGATTGTAGTATTTTGGATAAACCATCCAAATTTATTTGCCTAAAGACATTATGTTTCAGAATGGAAACAGTAATTGATTAAGTGCATACCTCTGTGTAACTTAAAACTTCGTATTTCAATGTACTTTGATGCGTTTATTATGAATATTTAATTAAAAATATCGAACAATTGGAATTTCAAGGTCAAACCTCTAAAATTCTATAAAAATTGCAAGTTGACTCTTTTTATTTTAGTCAGTAATAAAAATAAACATAAAAGCTGTAAATAAAGGTTGTAGAGCTTCTGAATATACCTATCGCATGTTACATACATTTTAACCTAACGATTGATAGTTTTTAAGAAAATGGACCTAATTATTCATTAATGAATAATTTTATTCACTATCATTTATTTGTATTACATGGAATTTTGTTGGATTTAAACATTTTAGTTCTATGCAAATTAATTGTTTTTCATTTATCTTTACCTAATATGAATGACAACTAACTCTTTTGAATTCCCTTCAATTATTCTAAATTCACTTGCATTTTACATAAATCAGTGGAATAGCTACTACTATTTAGGACATTTTTTAAATATAAAGGATTGCACTATAGAAATGGACAACTATCAAATTCGGAATTTTTCAGGACCTAAAAATAAGATTCTGTGAAACCGAAATCATCGTCGAAGGTCATGTGACGTGTGGTTCAATTCATCAAATTCCTGCCTTAGCGACACCTTTTTATTTGCTAACTTACTTACACACGAAGCCACACATTGAGTTGAAAATTTGGTATAATTATTAGGAAGCACTAAAAAAGGTTGGTCTCGTTCTGAGCAATAATTATTACAGAAATAATTTTCTTGAACACTTAATTAGTTTTTAGGGCAAATGGAAAACCCCTTGGAGCTCACCTGGCGCTAATAATATCCCTAGAAAGTCACACCTCTTTTTTCGAAGGAGACAGTCACACTCATTTTAATTTCTGATGACCTGCAGTTCTGCATTCTGCATTTCTGCATTCTCTTAGCTAGAAATGGAGGCTGAGACAGTTTCAGAAGAAAAAATTCAAAATCATACTGACCCAGTGTGACTGTTTCAGGTTATAAAATCGATTGCGCCATACTCCTAACTGTTAGCTCTCAGTAGTTGACCCCAAGCCTCTTGATGAAACCTAGTGTCTTAATTACTGTTCGCGTTACAATCTCCTGAGTTTCTGTAAAATGGGCCCAAAGAATTCGTTATCTGAGCATGGCTGCCTGAGCATCCCTGCCATATTTCCTGCACTATTTTTTATATCAATACCATATTTTGTGCATATGATCATTCAAGTGGTTGTGCGCAGTTAGCTTCTTAACCACTATCCTTGTGTCATGCTTGGGTGAGCTCAGGATTTCCTTGGTTCTGTCCATCCTGTACATGTAGCTCAGGATGAATTTTGCCTTCCCTGTAACCATTTGTATACCAGATTTTCTCTTGGATGAGCAGGTTAGCAGTTGCTTTCCAAATATTCCTGCTTGGAATGCAGACGCGGAAAGCAGTGATGAAGGTAAAGCGTTATGTTATTTTATCTTGTCTCATGTTTAGAAACGGCAATTTTCTGGTGTCACTTAAGGGCCTACTGTGCCTAGCCTTCCGAGTTCATATATTTAATCTTACCAGGCGGCCTATCGCGTCACCGCTATGGGCGTAGTTTTCGTCGCAGCCTGCAATGCATCGTTGCAAATTCCGCTTTTAGCCATCAGACCACGGCCGCATTGGGGAGCCTATGTTTAAGGATATCATAGTGTCAGCTTCACGTCTCAAAATATAGGAGCATGAACTTTCTCCACTTTGTGATCTCTGGTAAAATGACGCACGAGAGATCTGCAATTTTCAGCACCGATCTTGTAAGACCCATCAAAGTTTTCAGATTCCTCTAAACGGGACCTAGTCTTATCTGCTCTCGAGTCTCTTCCGGCGTAGCAGGTTTCCTCTTCAGTTTAACAAGCTGGTCTGGTACACCACAGTTTAGTGCCTCTCGAATGATGACTTCAAGATGAATATTGCTAAAAGCACCCTCTGTAACTAAGAAAGTGCTTACAGGATATCCATTTTGTGCCAGCTAATGCTCCAATCTCGGCATCACAGGACGGAGTGCAATTTCTGCATAGGAGCCTGTCTGAGAAACATGCTGCCTTCTTTGAAACAGAAAGAGTAAAAGATGGTCATCTCTGCTATATGTCTCTACCAGCCTCTGTAAGCTCTTTCATTTTTCCATTCGCCCCGAGTGATTAAAAGGAACAGAAGGGCCTACAGCCTATTCCACCTTTTTGTTATCAATGACCTTCGCAAAGAAATTTTAGTAGGCCTTCTCCATCTCTTGGCTCTAGCCTTCCTCCTCTTAGATAGCTCAAATTCTTTAAAAGCCTGGGAAATAAACTGCGATCATATGATTCATCGTTGCTTATAAATCCTCAGCAAATTCACCATTATCAAGCCTTATCAGCCCGACGCGAGCTTCCTCATTTTTCCCAGGATCTTGTGGAGTCTTCCTCCATGTTCTAATAAGCCAAAATAACCTACTTTTACATTGTCTTCTCGACTTAAGAAAAATATAATCCTCCCTTTTTTTCTTGCAGAGCTTCGCTCGCAGTTTGAATGTTTACTTAATAGTAAGCCTATTACTGGCGTTCCTTGTTGCGAATCATCCTGTCCTGAAAGAGAAATTCATCCTTCCATGACTCTTTATCCTGTCAGCTCAAAGTCTCCGCCTGGCAGGTATACAGCTCCACCTAGAACGGTTACTCTTTCTGACGGACATGACTATGATCTGAACCAACTTAATTTTGTTCGGATTACTTCATGTAAATATCCACACCGGCAATTCGTGCTTCAAAGGTACACTTTTCCGCAGGATAAATTGATTCGATTACTCGTAAGAAGAAGGTCCTTTAGATCCTTGCCGACAGAAGAACAAATTTTATTATCATCAGATGAAGGTCACGTCATTGCTATATAATTACTGAAGTGCCAGTGGGCCCTATACATCCATTCTCAATCCATTGTAGAGTAGAATATTTAAACCACAGAGAATGGAGCCTAAAATTATCAGTTCATCAAACACTTTCTTTTAAATACTTGAGTCGTCTCCATATATTTGTTCAAAGCTGAAATACTTTTGTATTGCATTAATTAGTCTGGTGACCACAATTTCGAATATTTTTTTTTTAATTTGGCTGCATTTAAGAAGAAAAAGTAAACTATTTGATATCACTGGAAGAGTACCTTGTTCTGAAAGATGTTCTTGTGCTTCTAAGGATAAGGGCGATTAAAGGATGGATTCTTTCTGCAATCCCTCCGCAAAGAAAATGTTAAAGCAATTTCGCCAGAAGTGGGTGCAATTTTCTACTATAAACCACTAAGATTCTGTTGCTCTTATGACGAAATTTTAATTATATATGACAATTATATTCTAAAGAAAATATTCAATGTTTCTGACAATCTATATTTAGGGCTGCTACACTATCACATTGGTCTCTATAATTTACGTGAATTCAATGGAAGTTCTTTGTGTTTAAAAATCTAGTTCCATTCAATTCAAATAATTTTAATTTATCCTGATTTCGTATGAATGGCATCAAATTCTCTTGAAGTCTTTTTAACTCTTTTAAATTTAATTTTATAGAATCGATTCAATATTTTTGGTTTTTAATTTCTTCCATTTCGTGTCTGTTAATTTAGAATTCACTATCATTTTTTATTAAATGAATGTGCAGCATTAAATCCCAACCAAGGAATGAAACATTGTCCATTTTTTGTAAACTGGACACAGCAAATTCAGAAAACGTGAAAAATGTATCACTTTTAGCAGTTTCGTCGACAGCCGATTCATTTTCAAATTTAAGAATAAATTAAAATTTTAAACTATATATTATTTCTAGAGTTATTTTGCTTCCTGCGCCAAAAGCTTGATTTATTAGCAGTTTTAGTTGAACCTTAACCTACAATGAGCGACCAATTTATATAACAATTTCAGGAAATATTGACTAGGTGTAACGGCTGTCCAACTTTTTAGAAAATATTGATTGATTTCCGTCTTACAGAGTTACATTAATTTTTTGGACAAAATTCGATTGGTTGACAGTTAATTTAATCAGTGATCTAGCATTTTAAACAAATTATTCGAACAAAATATAAATAAATTCGTACACAAAGCTTTAATTCAGTGTTTAAGGAATTTTTGATTGATTCATTTTTTCCAGAATTATTTTATTTGTTCTCAACACAATTTACATTTTTTATTGTTCAATCGACTATCATTTCTTATTCACAATACATTTTTTATTAAGTGCTTTTGTTCTCAATTATGAGGGGTTTCAGGCAAACAGTTTTTCTTTCTAGATCAGCCTTCTAGGTTCAGATGTAGCCGATTTTTTCATGATTCAACAGAAATAAGTCATAACTCAAAAGGTGATTTTTTTTTTCATCAAAAATATAAAAAACTTACACCTTTTTCTTTGTCGGGTCTGCAAATACCCTTGGCCACAAATCGGGGAGGAGGCATCAAAGCGCAAACATTAAGGGCTTTCTAAACCGTTTCCAAATGAAATACATAATATTGCGCAATATATGCAACAGAGTACCCGCGCACTGCGCATTTCCGCTAAGCTGCTTGTGTTTTTCATGAACGAGTGTCAAGCGTTTCTCGCCCCATGAGCTGAGAAACTGTGTGGGCAAGCAGTTCTAGGAAGGCCAAAATCGGGGTGGGGGGGGGGTAGAAACCGAGAGTTTAGTGTATTAATTTTTGAATTATATTGATAAGGGGGAGGCAACAAACAAAATTGCCAATTTGAGGGTTGTACTATATCCAATTTAGATAACGTTTATTACGTTTCCAGATTAGAACATTAAAAAAAAATTGCCCGTTTGTTCCTTTCTTGAAGAATTTTTTTTCCTCCTGTTTTCAAGAACCTCCCTTTTTCTCACTTACTTGCCTAAATGCTCAAAATGCAATTGTTTCGCCAATAAATCTTTTTTTTAAGTTATATATCGTTGGTTGAAAATTAAACAATATTATATCAATATTTTACAAATATTTACTGCGCAAATTAAATCAAAATTAAAGGTTTTTTTAGAAAATGTATGTATTTTGTTAAGGTGATCTTGACTGGCAAAAAATGTACAGTTTTGTTCAAAAATTATCCTTTGGATTCAAAATTCATATTTTATGGTAGAAAAGTCATATTTCCTGATTGAAAATGAATCTGTTTTTGTTCAAAATTTGGCGTGTCAAGCTGAAAATGTATCTGTATTAGTTAAAAAAAACTTACCTGCGTTGAAAATTCAACCATTTTTTATATAGTTTTTAGTTAAAGATTGATATCTTTGGTTAAAAATTGAAACATTTTCTTGAAAATTCGCTGAAAATTCAACAAGCAAATTCATTACTCAGACATATGTGGACGGAAAAATGAGATTTTTTCTATTTCAGCCTTTTACTTGGGGACATCACGATGATTTTAGGAAAATTTATAATTGTTTGATAAATTTCATATATTTTTCAAAATAAATTCAATGCATTGTTTATTGAATTCTTTTTTTTGAAAAAATCATATTTATCAACTAATTTTGAATGTTGCGGCAATTATCAGTAAGTTCCTAATTAAAAAGACTGATATAAAAAAATGCGTCGATAGATGTCAGAATAATGCATTTGTTTATTGAATTGGTTTTTAAACAAATATAAAATTTATCAACTAATTAACATTTTTCTGAAATCATCATGACTTTCCCAATTAAAAATACTGACATCAAAAAATCGACTTTTTCCGTCCGCAGATGCCCGAATAATGCATTTGTTTGTTAAATTTGTTTTCAACAATGATAAAATTTATCAACTCGTCATGAATGTTGCTAAATTTATTATAAAGATCCTAATTAAAAGTCTGATATCGTAAAAAAAGAATTTTTCCGTCGACAGATGCCCCAATAATACATTTGTTTATTAAATTTGTTTAAAAAATCATCAAATTTATCGAAAAATTATGAAATTTGCTGAAGTTATTATAAAGTTCCAAATTAAAAAAGTTGAAATACAAAAAAAAACATTTTTGTTTCGAAAAATGCCTGATTACTGCAATTGTTCATTACATTTGTTTCAAGAAATCATCAAATTCATCAACTTGTTATGAATGTTGTTGAAATTGTCATGAAGTTCCAAACTGAAAAGACTTATGGAGTGGAAAACATTTTCTCAACAAATAATTTGTTTATAACCATTTTTTTGTTTATTGTCGACTTTTATAATATTTTGAACTAATGTTAGTATGTGCAACTCAGACGATTTTAACAATTTCCTGTTATTATCCAGCACCGGGAACGTCAAATAGAAAAATTGGACATTTTTTTGTCATATTTTTACATTCTCATCACTTATGATTGAGAAAGTATTAGAATTGTCGGAAATTTGACATCACACTTTTCCAACGGATCTCCACGTGTCGAGACCCCCTTAATCCGAAAATCAGGTTTTCACGATGGGGTCTGTCTGTCTGTCCGTCCGTAAACACGATAAATCTCGAAAAAATGATCGAATCAAATTCATCTTTGGCACACTTTTTTTAGGTCGTAAAAGAAAGGACGAGTTCGTGCACCAGCCATTTTTGGTAAACATTCAAAAAGTTAACGCATTTTTAAAATTTTGAAGACCACTTTTTTCTGAATTTGAAAATTCTATGTACGGATATTTATAGTATTATAAAGAGAAACCAATTTATCCTTATGACTTTTTTCGATAAAAAGAAAATTATCAGAGTTATAGCGTTTTCAAATTTTTTTTAATCAACCGGAAATCAAAATTTGAAGCCGAAAAATGCACGATATGAAAAAAAGTCAAAAAAAGCAAAACATTTCTTTTGGAAAGCCCTACAAGATTATCATAACCACTTTCTGGATTTTCTTAAAAAATCGAAAATTCAAATTTTGGTTGCACACAAAAAAATAATAGAAAATAAAAAATTCCATTTTGTGGACTTAATCTTTGACTATACTTAATTAAGTAGACAATGCAGAATATGAAGACGCATATAAATACTGCCATCTAAAAGAGATCTTTTTGATAAAGTTTTTTTCAAGCATTTAAAAATACCAAGAATAAATGCCGAGCGCAAAGCGCGAGGTAAGCTATTATCGAGCGCGAAGCGCGAGATTCAACCAACGTAGCGCGCGATGAGAATGTGCCCGCGAAGCAGGCAGATTTTTTTATTTATAAAAAAATTGAAAACCTAATTGAAAAATCAGGCTCATCAGCTCTCTTAGAAATTTTATCAGTCTTTTTTAAAATTTTTGTTGTGAAAATAGGTCAATATTTGTGGACTGTACGTTATTATTAACCAAAAAAGTCATTTTTTTCCGACTGGCGGGTGAGAGAAAACTACGGCCGAGAATGTTAAAGTCGGGTTGGG
>NC_046664.1:14565801-14575293 GCF_010883055.1 Belonocnema kinseyi | reverse complement strand
GGGGGCGGTACGCACCTCGTCCTGTTCCTGCTTCAGGACGAGATCGTATACAATGTCTGACCCTCAAGGATTTCCAGTAATGAACTTTGGCAACGACAGGTCTTATTCGGGAAAACTTGACTGGTTGGATAAAAACGAGAAATTTTCAAACATCTAGTAGCTTACAAAACTATCTAGGGTCAGTTCACTGAATTTTCTCTTGAACGTTTTGGGGTCGCGGATCGTCTAAAATTGATAGGGTAGTTCATGGACGGCCCCTTACCTACTTACGTCTAAAAGACCACCTATAATCTACATACCTATGAATATTAAAAGACGTCTAGGATTGCCGCTCATAAAATCATCACCATTCCTTATTACAATACCCTTCCAGTCCAGCAATCCCCAATCGTAAGTTGACACATCATTTGAATTCGTCACCCCTCTCGGAAGACCTGATGGGCTGCAAAGGATTCGTTGATGACGAGGAACCGTCGTAAAAAAATCCACAGACTTTAATGAGAATAGGAAAAGAAACGAAGGCGTCGATGTTGACTACTATGCGAAATAATGTTTTAGCTACCAATAAAGTTGATAGTTTATTTAAGAGACCTGGAAGGAGAAGGAAGGGTAGTTGTCGCGTCTGGAGCGACTTTATGCTAATAGAAGTTGTTGCAGAATGTAGTCCCTAGACGCCCACCCACTCATCCCTGTTTTATTCTAGTGGGAATTTAAGCGTGTGTTTACACAGAAATAGGAAAGCCATTCTTGGAAGGATGAAAGGACTGGGGGCTGGTACCGAGCTCGAACACCGATTACTTGGTTCTAAGTGCAACCGAAACATCCTAAGCACTTGCGTCCCAGAGGGTGATTTCTCTATTGATGAACCCAGCATTTTGGACTACTAGTCTAGAAAGAATCTTAGGAAATTTGTACTAATTACGTAAGGATGATTTTCGAAATGTTGGAACCACACCCTACCGTAAAGATTTGTACGATTTTTATCACCCCCCCCCCACACACTTTTTACGTCAGATTTTATATTTTTTACTTAATATATAAGTTATTGAAACTGTAAACGAGCTTTCAAAGAGTTTCAGTAACTTGAGAGCTCTTCAACAGATTTCAAGTGATATTAAGTTATTTCGAAGGAATACAAAGTATTTGGAAGAATTAAGAAATGTTTAGGTTTTAACATTGAAATATTTTGAACGATTCCAAAAGATCACGAGGGGTTTCATAGTTTTAAAATTATTTTATAAGATATCAAGAGTTTTGTTACCTGCTACAACTAGAAAGAGAATCTCAATTGCTTGAAGAAATATTATCAGATTTCCAAACACTTTAATGAGTTTTACATGATTTCAACAACTTTTGGGGATTTCGTTGGATTTAAAGAAATTAAGTAAAACTGGCTTAAATTAAACAATAATTAAAAGGCTTTAAAGGATTTTGAGAGATTTTAGAATATTTCAAAAGGAGTCACAGAATTTCAAAGGATTCTAAAGAATCTAAAGTAAAGGAAACACAGCGGAGCTAGAGCGAATTTTGTTTACACAATTTTAAATCAGTATTAAAGAAAAAATATTGATTATAGACTATATAGATAAAGATAATTATCATTTTAAAGATTTGGAGAATTTAGAACAAACTCAAAATGATTTTTAAAGTATTTTAAGGGAATTAACTAATTGTAGAAGAGCCAATCTACTTCGATGATTTCACAGGATTTCAAATGATTTTTTGAGATTTCGAAAGATTCAAAGTACATTCATAGATTTTTAGGAATTTTATAAGATTTCGAAAGATTTATTGAATTTTATCAAGGGATTTTAAAATATTTTTAAGAATAATTAGGTATTTTTTATAAATTTTTATGTTTAAATTTTTTCTAAATACTTTTCTTATACAAAATAGTCATGGTAGGCGGTAGGGTATGAAATGATAATTAATAAACTTGTCAAACTTTTAATAATTTATAATTCGAAATTAGAAACCTTTTAACCTGTGGGGAATTATTTATCAACTACTGTCCATTTTTTTATTTAAAATTATGTTAATCATATAATTTGTTTAGTTTTTATCAGGCATGAAATTGAAAAAATAGGCTAGTAAATAAAATTATTTTTCTTGTTGATGAGATATAATATTTTTAAATTAAGCTATTGGCGAACCTTCGATAACCATTGATTAACTTAAAAAGTTCATACATTTCATTTAAATAATATATAACTGTAGAAACTCTAACAAAATTTTAGAAAAAATAAAATAAGTAGTTGAAACTATATTATTTTTAAAAGAAAAGTTCAGAATTGTATTATTTCATTAGTTATGATTTATTACAATTGCCGAGAGTTGATGTCTTAATTTGGAATACTACAATTAAAATTCATTATTCCATTTCTTTAATACTAATTTTACCAATCAATTGAAATAAGTAGACAAATTTCGAAAATTATGAGACACGATTTGATTCTTTCATCAATTAACTTTAAAAGTTTCATAAACAGAAAAAAAAGATTTACCTTCTTAATTCGAATTTAGAAATAGTTCAGCTTAAAAATCAGTTTTAAATTTTTTAATTAAAAATGTTTAGATTTTGATTTATATAAATCGCAGCAAATTTATTTTTTTACTGAAAATATCAATTATTTTGTATTGCAAAATCAATTTAGATTATTTTTATAGCTTCAAAGTCAAAATTATATAATTTTTTACGTTTTTAGAATTATTAAACGTTAATGGTTTATAAGTTTTCATCATTCAATTTGAAGATATTTTTTTAAAGATGCTTTGAACGGTAAAAATTACACTGGTTTTTTTTTACAGTTATCTCTTGTTTTTAATTTTGAAAATCTATTCAATTATTTTAAATGTCAATTGATACTATCTGATATAATAGATGCATGATAACAATTTGTATCATCCATACATATTTTATAATTCTATAATAATTTTATAATTTTTACTGAAGACTGTTTAATTTTTCATTTTTCCCATTTCAACATGACGAATATTTAAGAAAAATACATTTCAAAAAAGTTGATTTATTATTCAAAATTTTAAATTGAGCGATATAAAAAGTACCACTTTCAAATTCAAGTTTTACAAGTAGAATAATTGTTAAGAGGCTTAAAAGCTGCTACTGATTTAACAGCAAGTATTCAAAAATACACAATTTTTATAGGAAAAATTATGTAATTTAAATATTTTACAATAAATTTTTTTTAATTAAACAAGGAAATTTTACTTTTTTTATCTCCAGGCTAATGTTAAAATGCAAAAACTGACCCTATTCTTACCACTAACAAAAAAAATAAATTCTGTTCGTAATTTAAAAAACAAACTCCCTTAAAATCATGAACCATAATAAAAATAAAATCTTTTCATCATTTAATTCAGAAAAATCTTAAAAAGAAATCCACCAATTTCATCTAAATAGCAATTTAAAAATTACAGAGTTTCTTACCCTTCAACTCATTAAAAAATTTTAATTTCTCTGATCTGCTTCAGCCAAATTAAAACTAAAATTAAAAATTAATAAAATAAACGTTCTTTCGCAACTTATACAGGTAGACGTCAAAAATCTTGCAAAAATGATTGGGACGTCTGCAAAGGAGTTATATGAGTAATAAAAACTGTAAGAATAATAAATTTACTCTTTGAATAGAGAAAATAATTAAAAAGTACATTTTTTCTACTCGGAAAAATTGCACATTAGTAACTTGAAAAAGGTTCAAAAGGTTCAAAAGGTTTTAACATTAAAAACTTTTAGAATTACAGTGAAACACTTCAATAGTCCTTCCTTTCATAGTCCTTTCGAGAAGTGACTCCGCACCCCAAGTAGGTGCAACAGGAGCTGCGCGAGGTGCACAGGAAAAGCGGCTGTCACTCAGGCGAGCACTGAGGCGTTAAGAAACAAAAGCGGAGCAGGCTATAATGAGTTAGTTCGGACCCACCGTCAGCCCCCAAATCGGCACTATAGAAGAGTTTTACTGTGTAAGATTAGCATAGCTTCAAATCACGAAAACAGATAGTAGTTGAGAAATAATACATCATTCATTAGACGGCTTCTAATTTTAATTTTACATTATTAAAAGCTTCATGAATTTAAAAATTTCGAGCTGTTTACATTTAGTTTACATAACTTTAAATTCAGAAGAGTTATGATGCTTTTTTTCCAGATACGTATTTATTACTTCAATTAAAAACTTCTTTAAGTTTTGATTTCTTTATTTTGATCAACTGGAAAAGTGCCTGTTAACCAGGAACGCACCTCTTTTTCATAGAGAAACATTAGTTAGAAATATTTTCATATTCTACAACAAACAAAATTTTTATAAACAAATTATTTGTTAAAAAAATTTTCTTATTACGATTTTTCATAATTTTACTTTTTTAAAGTGATATTGCAATAAATATAAATACAAAAAATATTATGATAAAGCGGTTTCTTCTTAAAATTCTTATTATTAATATTATGAACAAATTTAATTAGCACTAAACAGCCATTTTTCGACAGAAAAATTAGTTTTTGTACGTAAATCTTTTTAATAGATACTTTAAAATAATTTTAGAAAAATTCATAATTGTTTTATGAACCGTATGATTTTTGTAAACAAATTTAATAAACAAATTCATTATTCCGGCATTTATCGGCAGACAAATTCTTTTTTATAAAAATGAAATTCCTTTTAGTTGGGAACTTTACAACAATTTCAGAAATACGCATAACTAATTGATAAACTTAATGATTTTTAAAAATACATTTACTGAAAAAGGCATTGATAAGGCGTTCGCCGCAAGAAAAATTCGTTTTTTCAATGTCAACTTTTTGAATTGGTAACTTCATGACAATTTCAGCAACATTCATTAATGATTTATAAATTTTATGATTTTTCAAACAATTTGTATAAACAAATGCATTGTTGGGTTTCTGTCGATGAAAAAATTTGTTTTTTTTTTCGATGTCCGACTTGTCAATTTGGATTTTTATTGTAAATTCAGCAACATTCATGATGAGTTGATAAGTTTCATAGTTTTTTTTAACGAATTTAACAAACAAAAGCATTATTCGGGCATTTGGCAAAGAAAAATTTGTTTTTGTCAGCCTTTTTAATAGAGAAATTATTTATTATTTCATAACTTATATACTTAGTTGATAGATTCTAGGATATTCTAAACAAATTTAATTAGCATATTCATTATTTTTGCATTTTTTCACGAAAAAGATTATTTTTTCAATCTCAGTTCTTTCAGTTTAAGTTTCTCATTACTTTAATTCTGTAAATAAGGCTGCAGTTTTAGGATAATGTATTTGTTTATTAATTTTTTTTATATATCAAATTTATCAACTAATAATGAATTTTGCTTGAATTATTACGAATTTCTCCAATAAAAAGACTGACTTACGTCGACATGGAATGAGATATCGTCCCAGTGGGCACAAAATTTGGCGACGTCTTTACGACATCGTGACGACATCTTTGCGACATCTTTACGACATCCTATGTCCATATCGTTTCGGTGTCTTTGCGATATCGTAAAGGTACCTTAACGACATGGACATAGGATGTCGTAAAGTTGTCGTAAGGGTGTCGTAACGATGTCGTAAGAACGTCGCCAAACTTTGTGCCCACTGGGGTGTTGAAAATTTGGCATGCTAAATAGAGGGAACGAAGGAATATGTCTCTGGTCCTAACTGACTAGGAGTATGAAAAAGTTTTTTTTATAAGAGAAATACCGACCGTGCTCTAGAACACTGCAAAGAATTTTCAATTTGTAAATGGGCTAGCTACCCTGGTGAACCGAAGAAACCGAATGGAGCCTCTATAAAGTACCCGTGAAGGCCCCATTGGGTCCTCATTCGGTTCCTTTTTAAAAAACTCAAAAAAAAAAAAACAGCAAAATCAACTATTAAGTTGTTTAAATTCGGATTATACGTTAAAATTTGCATTAGAAACTCACGGAGTAATCACAATACTTTTTCTTGCAACGTTAAAAGCTTTGAAAAATAAAATACCTGTCATTTAAATAGGCCGAAAGCGCCTTCAAGTGCATCTTGTTTTAGCAGCAGTTAATAAGCGTTCCGTCGGTAACAAAAAAAAAATTTTCTGGATGCTAGCGCCACGCAGTGGAAACCTCAGGCAACAACGCTGCGATTCAAGTTTGAGAGAAGTTTATTTTTAAACTTCTGGCGCAACATACTACTTGAGTTATTATGGATGTGCTTGAAGTAAACTTTAGCAGAAGTTAATGACATTTTTGACATTTTTAACGCTGCAAAAAAAAAGTATTGAAAATACTCCGTGAGTTTCTAATAGAAAATTTAACGTAGAACCCGAATTTCAACAGTTTAAAAGTTCATCTTGCTGTTTTTTGTTGTGTTTTTTGTAAAGGAATCGAATGAGGACCCAATGGGGTCTTTACGGGTACTTTGTATAGGCTCCAAAATTAGTTACAAACATTATACACAAATAATGCAACAACTTATGTTTGCACTTGAAATACAAATAAACAATTTTATATCATTAGATAGTACGTGCCTGGCATACGTATCAGCTGTTTGAGAACAGCACTAGCGCAGCGAGTAGACGATTTCGAATTTCTACCAGAGCTAACAGATCAAGCTTGAAATTTACCCCCACCATACCTACTGTTTGAAAGCCACAAAACAGAAGGTGCATAATTACCACTGTGAGTTCGTGTGTAAGCCGAAAATGCACGATTCGACTTCGGTTTTCTGCTGTACGATGATTGTCGATCTGAAAGCTTCGGAATACTTCGGTGGTTTTCTATTTATATCTCGATCCCCATTTGAAAGAAATGGAAGAAATTGGCGAATATAATGTTTCGCGTGATTCTTCATTTCATGCATGAGTCGATTTTGAGGTTATGTTTTTCAGGTGTATACAATATGAATATTATTACTACTATATATATTATTAATGTTAATATTATAATTATAAAATATAACATTAATTTTACCAAAACCAACAAAAAAAATTCTATAAAATAGTTAAATTTTCAGAAAAGAAATTTTTCAACTAATTTGATAAATTGTCAAAAAAAAAAAAAATTTTTTTAACAAAACAGTTCCACTTTTAACCAGAAAAATTGGAACAAATAGTTGGAATTCTTTGAAAGTGCTTTAAATTATTGAAATTAAATAAAAACTCCTTGAAATGTTTTAAAACAACCTAAAATATTTAAAATCATTTAAAATCCCTTGAAATTTTGCAAAGCTCTTGAAAATTCCTTGCAATTTTAAAAATACCTTAAAATACTTTATATCCTTTAAAATCACATACTCAATATTTGAAATCAATTAAAAATTCCTTAGAATCTAGTGAAATGTCCTAAGATGCATATTAAATTACTGTAATAAATTGAAAATTCCTTAAAACCTTTTAAAATACTCTCAAATATTTC
This sequence comes from Belonocnema kinseyi, assembly GCF_010883055.1. NCBI lineage: Eukaryota > Metazoa > Arthropoda > Insecta > Hymenoptera > Cynipidae > Belonocnema > Belonocnema kinseyi. Next base: position 14,567,883 of record NC_046664.1, on the reverse strand, counting down.
GAAAGCTTCAAAATCTTTTGAAAAATTTTGACATATTTTAAAGATTGTTAAGGTACTTTCGAGTTTTTTTAAACGACCCTAATATAATTATTGAAATTCTTTGAAATTCCTTAAATTTTTAAAAGTGAATTAAAAATTAAGTGAAATCTTTTTAAACATCCTCAAATATTTAAAAACCTTAAAAATCTGTTGAAATCTCTTGGATTTTTTTAAAGCTCTTGAAAATTCCTTGAAATTTTAAAAATACCCTGAAATATTCAAAATCCTTTAAAATCTCATATTAAATTACTGTGATCAATTAAAAATTCTTTGGAACCTTTTTAAATAATCTCAAGTATTTTGAAACCTTCAAAATCTTTTCAAACATCTTTACACCTTTTAAAGATTTCTAAATTACTTTGGAATTTTAAAAAATAAGCCATCTAAACATTTTTTAGTTCTTTGAAATTCCTGTAAATAGTAAAAATAAATTGCAAATTCTTAGACATATTTTAAAACATCCTCGAATATTTAAAATCCTTACAAATCTTTTGAAAACTTTTGAAATTTTGTAAAGCTTCAGATTGAAATTTAAAAAAAGAAGTGTTTCAAAACGTTAAATATTGAAATGTTTATAGATTAGAGTTTTGAAGATGGACTCAATAAAAATTCAGATTCCGAAATTTAATTTTTTTTAATTTTTAACTGTTCCATAAGAATAAATTTCAACTCGATGGAATTCAATTCTTCACATTTAAAATTGTAAACTTGGAAGTTTATTTATAAAAAATTAATAATGAATAAATTAAATAAGTTCAAAATTTAAATGTATGTTTTATATTGGACAATCTCTAAGTGAAATAATTTCAGGCTGAAATTTAGAAAATTTTTAAACATTAAAAATTTAACTCCTTGTAGATTAGTTAAACTATTAAATTAAAGTTTCAATACAAATTACTCGAGTTAAAATTTAACTATTTCTAAAACGATTTTTGTATATAATTATAAAATTATAAATATATATATATATATTTTAGAATATTTTTAAATTTTCAAGGAATTTTCGAGAGATTTCAAAAGATTTTAGATATTTTAGAATGTATAAAAATATTTTAATGAATTTTCAATTCATTTTTATAATTTAAAGGAATTTCAACGAATTAAAACAATTGTGGCGGGGTTGTTTAAAAAAACTCCAAAATACCTTAATAACATTTAAAAGGTGCCGAGGGTTCTCAAAAGATTTTAAAGGATTTTCAATATTTTAGGGTCTTTTAAAGCATTATAAGGAATTTTCAAATAATTTTAATAATTCAAAGCAATTTCAAATAATTTTAACTATTTTTTTAAACTTTTCTGGTATTTCAAAGCCTTTAAAATCTCATACTAAATTATTAAAATCATTTGAAAATTACTTTAAATCTATTAAAATATCCTAAAATATATCAAATCCTTTAAAATCTCATATTAAATTTCTGTAATCAATTGCAAATTCCTTGGCATCTTTTAAAATTTCCTCAAATATCAGACATTTTATAATCATATTCTGACATTTTATAATCAGAATTTTGTAAAGCCCAAAGTTTCTAATGCATGAAGTTTTATAAATTTCAATCTGAACTTTTAAAAAATTTCAAAATTTGTAAGGATTTTAAATAGTTGAGGAAGTTTTAAAAGATGCCAAGAAATTTGCAATTGGTTACAGAAATCTAATATAAGATGTTAAAGTATTTGATATATTTTAGGATATTTTAATAGATTTAAAGTAATTTTTAAATGATTTTAATAATTTAGTATGAGATTTTCAAGGATTTGAAATACCAGAAAAGTTGAAAAAAATAGTTAAAATTATTTGAAATCGCCTTGAATTATTAAAATTATTCGAAAATTCCTTGTAATGTTTTAAAAGACCCTAAAATATTGAAAATCCTTTGAAATCTTTTGAGAACCCTCGACATCTTTTAAATATTTTTAAGTTACTTTATAGTTTTTTTAAACATCCCTGCCACAATTTTCTTAATTCGTTAAAATTCCTCTGGATTATAAAAATGAATTGAAAATTCATTGAAATATTTACACACATTCTAAAATATTTAAAATCCT
>NC_046664.1:14559546-14565701 GCF_010883055.1 Belonocnema kinseyi | reverse complement strand
ACAATTTTATACAAAAATCGTTTTAGAAATAGTTAAATTTTAACTTGAGTAATTTCTATTAAAAGTTTAATTTAATAGTTTAACTAATCGACAAACAGTTATACTTTTAATGTTTAAAAATTTTCTAAATTTCAGACTAGAATAATTTTATTTAGAAATTGTCCAATTGAAAAACATACATTTAAATTTTGAACGCATTTAATTTATTTATTATTAATAATTTTTCATAAATAAACTACCAAATTTACAATTTTAAATGTGATGACTTGAATCCCATCTGAAGCTTTATAAAATTTCAAAAGATTTCAAAAGATTTGTAAGGATTTTAAATACTTGAGGATGTTTTAAAAGATGTTTTAAGAATTTTCAATTTATTTTTACTATTTACAGAAATTTCAAAGAACTAAAAAATGTTTAGAAGGCTTATTTTTAAAAATTCCAGAGTAATTTAGAAATCCTAAAAGAAGTCCGTGGCATTTCAAAAGATTTTAAAGGAATTGAAAAATTTGAGAGGCTTTACAAGATTCCAAGTAATTTTCATTGATTACAGTAATTTAATATTTGTGAATGTTTTAAAAGATGTCAAGTAATTTCCAATTTATTTTTATAATTTCAAGGAATTTCAACGAATTGTAACAATTTTAGCAGAGTTATTTTAAAAAATTTCAAAGGACTTAGGAACCTTTGAAAGGTGTTTGAAAAGATTTTGAAGGTTTCAAAATATTTGAGAGTATTTAAAAAGGTTCCAAAGAATTTTTAATTGATCGCAGTAATTTAATATGAGATTTTAAAGGATTTGAAATGTTTCAGGGTTTTTTTAAAATTTCAAAAAATTTTCAAGAGCTTTAGAAAAATTCAAGAGATTTCAACAGATTTTTAAGGATTTTGAATATTTGAGGATGTTTAAAAAGATTTCCCTGAATTTTCAATTCATTTTTAAAAATTAAAGGAATTTCAAAGAATTTTAATAATTATATCAGAGTTGTTCGAAAAAACTCCAAAGTACCATAAAAATCTCTAAAAGATGTGAAGATTTTACAATTAAATTTTAAAGTTTTCAAAATATTTGAGAGTATTTCAAAAGGTTTTAAGAAGTTTTCAATTTATCACAGTAATTCAATATGAGATTTTAAAGGATTAGATATATCTTAGGACATTTTACTAGATTCTAAGGAATTTTCAATTGATTTCAATTATTTAGTACGTGATATTCAAGGATTAAAATTGTTTGTTTGTTTTGGTTTATAAATTAATTTCTTTTAACTGCAAGACAATTCATCATCTTATTCAAATTTTTTCAGAAAACTAATTGTTTTAGTTAAAAGTTTAACTATTTCTATTAAAAGTTAGTCAACTATTAATTGAAATTAATCTTATATTTTATAATTATATTATTAACATTAATAATATATATATATAGTAGTAATAATATTCATACTATATGCACCTGAAAAACATAACCTCAAAATCGTCTCGTGCATGAAATGAAGAATCACGCGAAACATTAAATTCGCCAGTTTCTTCCATTTCTTTCAAATAGGGATCGAGATATAAATAGAAGACCACCGAAGTCTTCCGAAGCTTTCAGATCGACAATCATCGTACAGCAGAAAACCGAAGTCGAATCGTGCATTTTCGGCTTACACAGGAACTCACAGTGGTAATCATGCACCTTCTGGTTTGCGGCTCCCAAAAGGTAGGTTTGGTGGGGGTAAATTTCAGGCTCGATTTGGCAGCTCTGACTTCTACACTCTGTGGGTAAGACAGATTGCATGATTACCGACAGAGAAAGTTAAAAGTCAAACTTCTGCTGTAAAGACATGCGTCCGTCGATAATCATTATTTTTATAAATAAACTTTTTTCTTTCCCCAACTCTCTGCAAGGCCACAAACGATGCTTTAATATTTATTAACATTTCCCGAAAAAAATTTCCACGTAATTAACTTTTTTTTTCGATGTGGATGAAAAAATATTGATCTTAGGGCTAACTTGATCAGCTGGATTGATAAAAGTCATAGTACTATGCAAGTAAAATGAAATGCTTGAATTTTCAATCAAAGATTTGAACTTTCAGATAAAAAATATAAATTTTGTACCAAAAATAGAATAGTCTAATTGTCAGTTTAAATGATTAATTTTTGAACAAACATGTAAATTTTCAAGGCAAAATGACTTATTTTCTACAAAGCAGTAGAGTTTTCACCTTAAAAGTTTATTTTTAATGCTATATTTTAATTTTAAATTAAAAATTTGAACTTTTAACTAAAAAAGACATTTTTTTTATCCAGATAGTGTAATTTTCACCTGAAATAGACCCATTTTTTACCAAAAATTAAATAGTTTAACTGTCATTGTCAAAGATATACTTTCAAACCAGCCTGAAACAAATTTTCGTGAAAATAGTTTAATTTTTATTTAAAGAAATAAACGATAAGCTAAAAAATAAAATTTTATCAAAGCAGTAGCGTTTTTAACCGTAGAATAGAATTTGTAATCAATCGAAATGAGTTATGAACCAAGAATATAATAGTAACCTGTTCAGTACAGGAAAAAGGAACTTTTACCCAAAAAGTTCGATTTTCTTATTAGTTTTAAGTTCTTAACCCCCCCCCCCTCCCCTCAAATTTGCCGTCTAGTTTATTGCAAGGACCGCCAGGCCACTTTTTATTCAAGGACTATTAAGTACACTGAAACCACAAAAAATGTGTAACACTCTTCAAATTAAAAAATATTTGTAATAAAAAAAAATAATCTTATACAAAAAGTTGAATTATCTACCGCATAGTTGACTGTCCAACCAAAGTCCTAAATTTTGAAGACAAAATGACGATTTTTGTATATAAAAGAATATAATTTTTCACCCGTAAATAAGAAAGTTCAAAGCAAACTTTCATTTTCCCCAAAACGGAAGTTTTAATAAAATTGTTTAATTTGCTACCAAAGATATAAATGCTCTACTAAAATTATGAATCACAAAACGTATCAATTTGTAATTAATTACATAAATTTTGAAACGGTTGAATTATTAAGACAAAAAGTCCAATTTTTTATACAAAATTGTAGAATTTTAAGCCCGACGATATGAAGTTTCTATGAAAAAATAAATTTTCAATTAAATAGTAGTTAAATTTTAAGTTAACACGTTTACTTGCTTCCATAAAAATAAAATGTCAACAAAATAGATACATACAGTTTTAACCAAATAGTTGAATTTTCAATTGAGAAGATTCATTTTCTACCCATAAAGACGAATTTTCGATAAATTACATAAATTTTCAATCAAGCAGTTGAGTTTCTAAAATTAGAAGACAAAGAGACGAATTTCTTATATCAAACAATAGGTCTAAGGTCAACGGATCGACAACTGTAATTTTGTGATTGTGAAATCTCTTTGAATAAAGCTCTTTCGAAAAAAATACAATAAGACAGATCTAAAAGTCACTCTACCATATATCCAAGGTCTTTCGAAACGATTGAGATAAAAAAAATTCATTTTAAATTTTTACTTGTAATTTATTTAATTAAATGCATTGGCTATAATAAACTCTACATTTCAGAAAAGGAATCATCGAATCAATTAATATCAATGAATATATAAAAATTTCAATAAATTTAAAAACCGAGATAATGATGCCTTTTCATCAGAGGTTTATTCAAATTTCTTCTTGTCAACTGTACAATTATTGCACTTCATATCAGTTTGATTTGTATTCTTCATCTGTGAACATCACAGCAGTTATAATATGACACTTTTATCAATTATTGGAGAATCCACAAAATTTTTTCGGCTTTAATTAGAAAAAATTATTTTTTAAATATTTTTTTTTTTAAAAGGAAGTTTCTTAGAAACACTTCAATTCTTTTGAGTGACGTATGACAATAACTATTTTACTTTTATATTTGTAAAACTTGCGTTTTTATATGGGCTGCAAGACTGATTATATTAGCAATAATTTGATAAAATAATTATTACTTTAATGTGGATAAAGTGAATGAATGAAGTCGTTAATTATTATAGGTTATTATATTTGTAAAAATCTCGTGAATGGGTGGTCCAAAACAAAAACTTAACTAGTTGTAGATTCAGTATGACTCAAGCAAGCGGCTGAACTAGCATTATCTTTTAAACAAATTTTTACTATATTTTTTTGCAAAAAACTGTGACTAGAAACTCACTTTTTTGGGTTTTTGTTTGTTTTTTCGATGCTCTTTTGTTATTTTTACATGTATATTAGAAATCCTAGGTCAGCCGGTTTGCTGGAGTCAAACTAAATCTAAAACGGTTTAATCTTTTTGTTTCGGACCGCCTACTCTCGAAATTTTTATAACAGCGTGGACCTGCCTACTTTTTAAGTTTACTTTGACTGACGTTTTTATGTATAAAAAGTGCATGAAATAGACAAGATTTGTTTTAAAATGTATTTCAAGAGTGTGTTCAAAGTTTCAAGCGTTTTAAAGTAGAATACTGCCTTAAAGATGAAATTCCTGGGATTTGAAAGGTGTTTTTAATCAGAAGTTAGGAAAACATCTTTTGAATTCTTGATCACATTGCTGGGCAAATGTAGAGATTGTTTCGCCTATTAAGTAAGTTAATTTGCAAAAACTTTATTTAATATCAGGAGATCCGGATGAGCACAAGGTACCGCGAAATAAGAGCCCACTCAGGACGGAATTCCGAATTAGTTCCATGGTTACCTCAGGGTACTTGAGGTGTGAAAGTTGGAGGCGTCTGACTCGGTAACGGAAGAACAATTTCACAACATCCGCCCTCATCGTTCCCGCTACTCCAACCCTCTCTCTCTTGTAAACGTAAACCCTCTTTCTAGCACACCAGCCTATCCCTTTCTGCAGAACCTTCATTTCTTCCCTCCTACCAATTCAGTCGCATATTGTCTCTCCCTCCCCCCAACCCATCTATTTTCAACATATATATTTATTTCTCCATCTCGCTGTATTTCCTCTCCACCTCTCTCTCTCCCTCTTCATTCGCATTGCTGGCACGCGGTCTTAGCTTGCTCACTCCCACCTAAACCCCTCCCGTAATTAATTCAAATTCCGCCCCGACCGCTTTCGGCAACAACTCCAAGAAGGGTCTCACCGACACTGAATATCTTCTTGAAATTTTCTTGTGAAAGTAGAAAATTTCTCTAGGAGAAATATAATCAGGGGATCTTCTTCATCCTAGGTCAAGGGGTTTTTGTTTTGCTTGGGTAAGTAATTGCTGTAATAACGGTGCTCTTTATTTCAATGGAAAAAAATGCTTGATGAAGATTAATTCCCTTTAGGGTCTTTTGGTATTCTTTGAAAACATCTTTTTTAGGCATACGCGGAAAAACATAGACTTTAGCACATACTATCTAGATATTATTATTTAACATCTTAGCGATTTAACTTTGGGGTGGAAATCTAGATATTGATTCCGAGCATTCATTGATATTAAACAGAAGATTTTAACAAACAATATCCAAGATATTAAATATCAGAATCCAAGAGAAAATTATGATACATCCAAAAACATGCATTTTCCACTAAAACTTTCAACACAATATACCATTAAGCCATTTCCCTTTCGGGGTAGGCGTGACTCACTCGGCATGGGAAAGGAGTAGTGTGTGGATGGGGTAGAGATTTTTCAGATTGATCCAGAATTCTCGTGCTATTTAAGTAAATAACACGTTCGTTCCGCAACAGTGCTCCGAGCCAGGTTGCTGATCAATCTCTCTAGCAATCACCCCAAGCGAAGAACCTCACGAAGCCGTTATGCAAGGTTCCCCACTTGGGTCTATTAATAGCCAAGGTCTTTGTTTCAGGCGTCGTTCACTCTACTGACACTCTTTTTATTAACTATTTTCCGCCATACTTTCCTGTCCTGGCATACTTCTCTAGCTTCTTTTATGTCCATGCATTTTTTCATGCAGGCTCTCGTGTTTCTGTGACTTCTTATGTCTCTTCTAAGTAGGTTCTCATTCACACATTCTAACCATTCTTTCCGCGGTCTACCTCTGGGCACGTTGCCATTTACTTTACCTTGATACACTTGTTTAGTTAGTCATCCATTTGGCATTCTCTCAACATGTCCGAACCATCTTAACCGATTTCTTTCCCATGTGTCTACTAGCGTCTCTTCTGCACCACATTCTTTTAGAATTATCTC
>NC_046664.1:14522897-14559446 GCF_010883055.1 Belonocnema kinseyi | reverse complement strand
ACCTGTGTATATTGTTTTTATAGCTTGTAGGATCCATCCATTGACTCCATACTCTTTCAGAATTTCCCAAAGTTTACTTCTATCTACCTTGTCAAAAGCTTCGAAAAACCACAACACACGCAACGAATGTTCAAGATATGGACGAAGCGGGGTTGAAATGTGTTGTTGCTCCATCACGCACCAACTAGGTGTCGGGAAAAATATTTGAATATAATTTAAAAATTTTCGATATTGTTATAGATGGTCTCGCTTAAGAGCAAAACTCAAATTTGCATGTGAAGAAATTTGAAACATGAAAATCAAAGAGCTTCAAAATCAAAGTTGATTAATTAATTTAGCATTATAATTCAAGAGCTTTGATGATACAAATTTCCTGCGCTTTAATAATATTGATCGTAGGATTTCTAAGGCTTTCCCAATAACAACAAGTCTCCTTAAAAGAAACCCTGACATAATTTGCATGAATGCTGAAAAAGGCAATATCATTGTTTTCATGAAGAAATAGGGATCTGTTAGGGATATTGAGAATTTACTTTTTAATCGTGATGATTTTGCTTTATTAAATGCAAATCCGTTAAAACAATTAAAAAGAGACACTTTCAAGATGTTTTGACGATTAGAGAAAAAAGGACTTTTAGAAAAAGATATCAGATGGACTGATATTAATACTGAAGACACAGTACATGCTAGATGTTATGGTTTGAGAAAGATTGAAAAATATGGCTATCGTTTGAGAATAGTTATTTCAATTATTAATACTGAAACTAAATTTTTAAAACAAAACTTTATTATTAAAAACAACGGTTTCGGATGATTATGTAATGATTTTTTTGGATGTTGTTGCAATGTACAAAAACTTAGTTGACCGAGCTCTAGGTTTGTCGAATTTTTCATTTGACAAACGAAATTTAAACATTGCTGGGAATCTCATGTTTCTAATTCATTACCCACAAAAGTTAATTAAGAAAAATATTAGAATTTGAATTCTACAAATCAAAAGCAGAGGAAGCAGTATTTTGCCTGCCGATAATCAGAGGGAATTAAGGGATACTTTTTGTTCTTTCATTTTTCAGTCAAATTTCGAAAACTATTAATTTTATGTTGACAAAGTTTCTGACTCATACTGTTTTGCATATACCATTTTCATATCTTTTTGCAAGAATCCTTTGGATAATTTTGAAAAGGATGGTGTTTTCCACAAGATCATTTGCAAGATTTGTGGGAAGACTTACGTAAGACAAACTGGCAGACTTTTTAATAATAGAATAGAGGAACACAAAATTGATGATCATTTGGGAAGCTGACATAAGAGTGTTCTTGCCAGACATACAAAGGAATTTATTTATGTTAACTATTATTTTTATTCGGATAATGCTGAAATTTTTTATAGTGAAAGTAATGAGAGAAAGAGAGAATTTATGAAAATTCTTTAAATGTAAAAACAAAAGAATTTTTTTTATTAATTTAAATACTGATTTGGACAGGTTAAACAAAGGTTACTCTAGTATGATTAAGTATATTTCGCACTGAGTTTTCATAAGCCTTTCTCTTCTTTTGACTATTGGACGTTAAAGAGGTTTTTAAATTTCTTTAATTTCAACATGAAAATCAGTCCTAGAAGTCGGAAAGCAACCTCAATTGAGGATTCTGTGGGCATAGAAATAAATTGAAAAAAAAAGTAATTTTTTAATTTGTTTCATTATTAGACTACTGAAATCAAAACAGGACAATTTTCTCATGGTTCTTTTTAGCATTTTATCATAAATTTGCATGTCTAAGACTTTAGTTTAGGACATCTTCAATGAAAATTGGACTAAAATAAAAGCCTTTAGCATAGGGATCTTCTTACTTCCTAATTCCCCTATTTATTCTACTTTCCCCAAAATTACTTTTTTTATTTAAATTTAAATAGGAAGCAGATTTTTCACAAGATTTAAAGTATTTTTCAAGCTTCGTTGTAATAACTTTATGGGTCGAATTCAAAACTAGTGATCGTTTTTTTACTATTATTTAAATTTTTTTATCTTTGAAAAATATTTACTTATAATTTCATTAATCGATAAATGTATTCTTTAAAATTAAGGGAGACCAGTTTTTGCAAATAATAATTTTTTCTATCTTTCGAATTTTTATTATCAAACCACACATTTTTCGCTTGTTATAATATTGCTATTTTTGAAATTATAAGCAAATATTTTTTTCAAGCCCTGTGTTTTCGTATCCTTAATAACATTGCCTATAACATTCGTGAAAATTTTAAAACTTTCAGTAGTTCTATAAAATATTCCGAATTATTGTAGCATATTCCAGAATTCCATAATAATCTAAAAAATTTCAAAATGTTTAAAGCTATTTACAATTTCCAAAATTTTTTTCTAGGCGAAGTAGGAGAAAATTGTTTGTATTCAATGGAAAATAAGAGTTGTGCAATTTTTAAGCGCGTGCCACCTGTTTTGAATAATTTAAATTTGATAAAAATTAAGAAATATCCACTGAAGTTTCAATACGACTTTTTACGTTTGTTTCATTTTTACTCACCATTTTTCATGTTTGACATTGAATAAGTTCAAATCCTTGAAAAGTACTAATAAAGATGAAAACGTTTTAGCCGATCTTCACGTCTAGGGGATTGAGAATGTGACGTGAAATAGATTGTAGCATCAAGAAATCAAAACGTGGCGCCATCTATTGGTGGATTACCCTACCTACATAACTTAACATTTTAAAGTGTCATTCAATAAACCAACTTACACCGCCATCTGCTAAAAATATATGGAACTCACAAATAAAAACATTCTATTTAAAATAAAAATATATTGACGTAATTAATAAACATAAAACGTATCCTATCCTTTAAGTCGGACCAAATTACACACAGAATAGAAAATTTCATGAAGGTCGGTCAAGTAGTTTCGGAGTTTAGTGGCGACAAACATCGTGACACGATATTTTTATATATGCAGATGTAAAAATGAAAAATAAATAATAAGCTACAAATTATAAATAATAAATTATAAAGACAGGTATAAAATACATCATGCTAAAGATTTGAAAGATGACACAACGATTTCAAGGATTACACGAACCTTTTAGAACTAACAAAAAAATTTTTTTAAATTTTCTAAAAATTGAGCCAGAGATTTCCACTTTTTAAAGTTGGTATCATGTGCTATTATTTGTTGAATATTTAAATAATCTTCATACATTTCTTTTAAGCTTTAACAAAAATTTATATTTTTCAAACAATCTTCATTTGTTCAAGAAGTTATTTTTCGATAAATAAAAAATTTAATGAAATAGAAGACCATACAATTCATTACTATTTTAACAGTATTTTTGAAAAAGTTATTATTTAAACAAATTATGTTTGTTTAAGTAGTTCAAAAGACGTCAGCGTATTCTTTCTATATACTATAGAGTCAGAAACCAAATTTCATAAGTTACATTTTATTTCATTTTTTTAGCTATCGAAAAAATATGCTTGAGCAAACAATGATTGTTTAAACAAATAAAAATTTATTAAACATCATAAGAAATGTATCAAAATTATGTTAATTAGTAAACGAAACGTAGCATATGATACTAATTTAAAAGGAAAGTTGATATATCTGGCTCAATTTTTCAGAAATTTTGAAAATAGACATTAAATAATTATTTAAATAATGTTTTTAGAACAATTTACCACTCAAAACAATTACATTTTAGTCTGAAAATACTTTTCTTCGAAAAAAATTCTTGGAATAAATAAATGTTTGAATAATTTAAATTTGTTTAAACAATTGAAAAAGGCTTTAAAAGTCATGGTAAATATTTAAATTGTCCTTTAGGGCATCCAAAAATACATTAGAAAATTATTATAGGGGTCCAAAAAAACCCCATAAGTGAAATAATGGGATTTGCGAGTTTTTGGCGCTAAGTATGACTTTTTTGCCGTTTTCTTGATGGGAATTGTTTCTGGAATATAAAAGACTATTTCATATTGATAATTAGCTTTTGACAAAAATTGTTTAGACAATTAATTATTCTTTCAGAAAATTTTCATAAAATGTAGTTAGAAAGACACGGGTTTTTTTTTAATTTCCACTTGTCGTCCAATTTTCAATTACACGGAAGTGATAGTTCATTAATGTTAACAAGAATGATTGTTAAAACAATTTATTATTATTTTTCATAATAATCTCTAATAAAAATGCTAAAAAATTGAAGTTTAAAAACAATTCACTTCAAGTCAAATTTTTAATTAATATAAGTTAAGTTATTCATCAGATTCACAAAAATTGTTTCAACAATTGATTATTATTAATAGTAATAATATATTTTTCATCATGCGTTACTTAATAATTAGTTAGATTTAGCAAAAATAATTGTTGATATAAATTATTATTATTATTCATGACTATCTTCATATATAGCAATGTTCTATAGTTGCAGTTTTTTCGGCAATTTTTATATTTCTGGCCTTTTTCACTTAGTGACATAATAATTAATGAAAGTTAACAAAAAAGTTTAAACAATTCAATATTGTTAATAACTATATTTCCTTAGATAAGTGCCAAGAAGTTGTAGTTTTATAAATAAAATCTTTTACTTTGTTTAGTCTGTTCAAATATTAAAAATTAATGAATAAACATTAGAGAAAACTACATTTTAAATAAGTTCTTCCTTTTTGTAGAAAAGAGCGAAAATAATTCACCTAAAACAACAGTACTATTTGAAAAATAATTTTTGTTGTGTTTGACTTATTAGTTCCTCATAAATAAAAAGGTGATGCAAGGTTAAAGATTTTAGACCAAACCGCCACTTTGTAGCACTTCTGTAGGAAAAGATAGTTAGGAACAATATTAAATTGTTTAAACAATTTTTTGTTAACTTTAATTTATTGTTATCTTACTAAGTGAAGAAGACCAAAAAGGTAAAAATTGCCGAAAAACCGCAATTTTCAGGTGCTGATGTAATTGAAGACAGTCATAAACAATAATAATTTCTTTAAACAATTATTTTTGATAAATTGAATTATTTGTTAAGTCACGCCTAATAATTAATGGACAAACAGTTTGAAATTTTATTTAAAAAACCGCAATATTCTACCAATTAATCAAAAAGAATATTATGAAAAATGATAATAAATTGTTTAAACAATTCTTTTGTTAACCAGAATTTATTGTTATTTTACTCCTATTGAAAATTGGACAAAAAGCCAGTGATTTCAGGAAACCAGCATCTTTCTTGCATTATTTAAATATAATATTATTAATAATAATAATTAATTATTTAAACAATTTATTTTCTTGACTCTAAATAATTACTTAAATTATCCTAATTAAAAATTTGAATAAAAGTGATTTTTTTTAAACTACAATTTTGTAGCATCTTTCCAAGAGAATCTTATTAGCAATAATGATAAATTGTTTAAACAATTACTTCTGTTAAAATTGATGAAATATCACTTCCCTCTAATTGAAAATTGGACAAAAAGTAGATATTAAAAAAAATTGCGTCTCTCTAACTCCATTCTATGAGAAAATGGCTTTAAACAATCATAAATTGTTTGAACAGTTTTTGTGAACATCTAATTATTCTATTCGTATTCGATAGCTATATATTTTTTTGAAAATTCATTGAAGTCTTTGTTAAATCTTTTAAATCTATTCGAAATCTTTACGAAATATTTGAGATCTTTGTGAAATCTTTTTGAATTTATTGCAATCTGTATAAAATATTTAGAATAGTTTTCAAATATTTGTAGTATTTTTGAAATTTTACGAATCTTTCAAAAATCGGTTAAGTCTTTGTGAAATCTTTTTAAGCTATCCGAAAGTTTTGCGAAATATTTGAAAATTTTTTGAAATTTTTAGATAATTATTGAAATCTTTATACAATAATAACAATATTTTAAAATTATTTAATAATATTTGTTGAATTGTTTAAATCTTAATGACATTTTTGAATTCATTCGAAAATCATTAAAAATTCGAGAAGCCTTCCTAGAATATTTGGAAATTATTTAAATATATTTTTTAATCATTTGTATACTATTGAAATTTTTGTGGAACTATTGGAAAATCATTTATGCATTTTTAAAATCTGTTAAACCTATCTGAAATCTTCACGAAATATTTGAGATCTTTGTAAAAAATATTTTTAAACTGTCCGAAACCTTTGCAGCATATTGGAAATTATTGTAAAATCTTTAGAAAATCGTTGAAATCTGTATACAATTTTTTGATTTGATAATATTTGTTAAATAGTTTAAATTTATGAATAATTTGTAATAGATTGAAATTTTTTGTGAAATCATTGAGAAATAACTTATGCCTTTTTGAAATCTTTTAAATCTATCCGAAATCATTGAAATATTTGTTAGTATTTGTAAAAATGATTGAAATCTTTATGAAATCTTTGCAAAATATTTAAAATCTTTACCAAATATTTGAAAAGTCATTGAAATCGTTTGAAAATATTTTCGAAGTACTTGATATATTTTTGAAATTCTTGAAATCTTTCCGAAATCATTGAAGTCTTTGTGAAATCTTTCTGGATATCTTTGAAAATCTTTGAAATATTCTTGAAACATTTGTGAAATTATTAAAATCTTTGTGAAATTCTTGGGATATCATTCTTTTCATATTTAAAAAAATGATAGTAATCTCCGTTAAATCTTTGCAAAATCGTTCAGATCTTGCTAATCTATCCGAAACCTTTGCGAGATATTTAAAATCTTTACGAAATCTTCGATATTTTTGGGAAATCATTAAAAGTGTTGGAAAATATTTTTTAAATTTTTGTAGTCTTTATTAAATATTTGTAAAAATGATTAAAATCTTTCTGAAATCTTTGAATAATCATTAAAGCCTTTACGACTTTTAGATATATCTGAAATCTTTGCGAGATTCTTTTAATCTTTGGCAAATCATTCTGATATTTGCGAAATCTTTCTGAAATCTTTGCGAAATATTTGAAATGTTTAAAAAATATTTTATAATATTCGTGAAATTAATGAATTCTTTGTAAAATCTTTCAAATCTGTGCAAAATCTTTGCGTATTATTTGAAAAGTTTGGTACCTATGGAAAATCATTGAAATCCTTTTGAAATCTTTGGAAATCTTTGGAATTTTGGAAATACTTCTGAAATATTTGTTAATATTTGTGAAATTATCGTAATCTTGGGAAATCACTGATTTCTTTGCAAAATCCTTTAAACCTATCCAAAATGTTTGCGAAATATTTGTAATAGACACGTTTCCACAATATTTTTAATATTTGTAAAAGATTTCTGCAATTAAAAAATCGTAACAAAATTATTTAAATCGCTGTACAATATTTTTAATATATCGGAAATTTTAATGAAATAATTGAAGTTTTTGCGAAATTTATGGGAATACAATGAAGTCTTTATAAAAGCTTTTAAACCTATCCAAAATATTTGAAAACTTTGTTACATCTTTGAAATCTTTAAGAAATCATTGGAGTCTTAGTCAAATCTTTTTGAAATCCTTACAAATCTTTGCGAAATATTTGGTAGCATTTGTGAAATTATTGAAATCTTTGAGAAATCTTTGACAATATGAATATCATACTTGTATTTATGATTTTTTATTATTTTCTATTTATTTTTTATTTATTATTATTCATGTAAAATTTTTATCTAGAACCAGCCCCATTGTATTGCGCCCGGAAACCGATAGATATAAGCGTCTCCCTGATTTACAGTGAAATTCCACTGATTTGAATTAAGAGACAAGTTTCTTGTCACATTCAGGTCGAAGTATTTTAAAACTTATTTTCAGTTTACTTAAAAATTATTATTTGTTGAAACAATTTTTCCCCTGTGAATCCTGAAGATGCATTATTTTTCGAATAAATAATACCGTTTATGAAAATCAACAGTAAAAATTTTAATTTAACATATTTTTTAATTATTGAAACAAACACGTTGTGCTTCTTTTTACGATACAGAGTAAATTTACGGCTCGAGGTTTTTCTAAATTAAATAATTCTGTGATACTGTTTCTAATGCAAGTTTAAAAAACACTCTCAGGCATCAACATTGATTTTTAAAACATTTTTTTACATTGTTCATCATTTGTATCCTTTGCTAAACTCTGTTACGCATATTTCTTTGACATTACACAGTTTTTTTTTATATTTCGCGCTGAGTAACTGCAATTTATATTTCCAAAAAACTTTGATTTTCAGTTAGTAAAAATGTTATCATTTATTTTTGTAAACTATTGTATTTTGCTTTTTATTTATTGTTTTTGATTTGGGACTCTTGAGCCTTGATCAAATTATAATCCAAAGCTGGGCACGGTTCGAGCCTCTATCCCCACCTAACAATATTGTGCGTACGTCCCCTCCCTTCAGTCGCGCGCTCGTTTGTTCTACTTATACGCGGAGAACAGAGCTGCCAGATCGAGCCTGAAATTTACCCCCACCATACCTACCTTTTGGCAGTCGCAAAACAAAAGGTGCATGATTACCACTGTGAGTTTGTGTGTGAGCCGAAAATGACCGATTCGACTTCGGTTCTCTGCTGTACGATGATTGCCGATCTGAATGCTTCGGGAGATTTCGGTGGTCTTCCATTTATATCTCGATCCCTATTTGAAAGAAATGGAAGAAATTGACGAATTTAATGTTTCGCGTGATTCTTCATTTCTTGCATAAATTGATTTTGAGGTTATATTTTTCAGGTGTATATTAAGGTATGAATTTTATTACTATTATGAAAATTATTAATGATAATATCATAATTATAAAGTATAACATTAATTTTGATCAATAGTTGACTGACTTTAAACAGAAATAATTAAACTTTTAACTAAAACAATTATTTTTGGCTTTAAATTGTTGAAATTAATTGAAACTTTCTTGGAATGTTTCAAAATATCATAAAAAGTTTAAATCCTTTAAAATCTGTTGAAGTTTTTCAAAACTCTTGAAAATTCATTCCATATTTAAAAATACCTTAAAATATATCAAATCCTGTAAAATCTCATATTAAATTACTGTAATCTACATGAAAGAAATCTATTTTCCACCAATTCTAATTTTGTATAAAAAAATTAATGTTTAATCATAGTTAAATTTTCGACAAAAAAGATTAATTTTCTTGTAGTTAACCGAAATTCATTTTCAAACAAAAAATATTTCTACAAAATAGTTAAATTGTCAGAAAAATTTTTTTTCAACTAAACTGATTAATCATCAACCAAAAACAAACTAAATTTTCAACAAAGTAGTCCCACTTTCAACCAGGAAAGTTGAAAAAAAAATAGTTAAAATTATTTGAAATTGCTTTGAATTATTGAAATTATTTGAAAATTCATTGGAATGTTTTAAAACTTCATAAAATATTGAAAATCCTTTAAAATCTTTTGAAATATCTTGAGAATTCATTGAAAATGTAAAAATATCCTATATATATATATAGTTATGTACAAAAATCGTTTTAGAAATAGTTAAACTTTAAGTCGAGTAATTTTTATTAAATTATTTTATTTAGAGATTGTCCAATTGAAAAGCATACATTTAAATTTTGAACGCATTCAATTTATTTATGATTATTAGTTTTTCATGAATAAACTTTGAAGTTTACAATTCTAAATTTAAAGACTTGAATCCTATAGAGTTGGAAATTATTCTTGTTGAATAGTTGAAAATTTTTTAAAATTAAATTTTGAAAGCTTTGAATTTTGATTGATTCCATTTTCAAAACGCTAATCTACAAACAGTTCAATATTTTAAGTTTTGAAACTTTTCTCTTTTTTAAATTGCAATCTGAAGATTTACAAAATTTCAAGATATTTCAACTGATTTTTAACGATTTTGAATATTTGAAGATGCTTAAAAGATGTTAAGGAATTTTCATCCTATTTTTTCTAATTTTAAGGAGTTTCAAAGAATTTTAAAGAAGTAGCTTAAAAATCTTTCAAAAAAAGGTCAAGGTATCTTAAAATATTTTGAAGGTATTGCAATATTTGAGAGTATTATGAATGTGCCAAGGAATTTTTAATTGATTATGGTGATCTAATATTATATTTAATATTTTTTAGGATATTTTAATAGATTGCAAGGAATCTTCAATTTATTTCAATAAATTAGTATGAGGTTGTAAAATATTTGAAATATTTTAGGGTATTTTTAAATCTTTCGGGAACTTTCAAGATATTTCAAAATATTTGGATTTTAAATATTTGAGAATGTTTAAAAATATTTCACTGAATTTTTAATTCATTTTTATAAAGCAAAGGAATTTCAAAGAATTTTAATAATTATAGCAAGGTGGTTTAAAAAAACTCCAAAGTACCTTAAAATTTTTAAAAGCTGTCAAGATTTTTCTACAGATTTTGAAGATTTTGAAATATTTGAGAGTATTCCAAAAGGTTCCAAGGAATTTTCAATTGATTAGTCATTTAATATGAGAGTTTGAAGGATTTGATACATCTTAGAATATTTCACGAGATTCCAAGGAATTGCCAATTAATTAAAATAATTTAGTATCAGATTTTAAATATTTCAGGAAGTTTTAAAACATTTCAAGGAATTTTCAATTAATTTCAATAATTTAAAGCAATTTTAAAGAATTTTAACCATTTTTTTCAATTTTTCTGGTTGAACGTGGAGCTACTTTGTTAAAAATTTAGTTTTTTTTGGTTGATGATTTATCAATTTAGTTGAAAAAATTTCTAATCAGAAAATTTAACTGTTTTGTAGGATTTTTGTTTTGTTTTTGTTTAAAAATTAATTTATTTTAATTACAAGCAAATTAATCTTTTTTGTCGAAAATTTAAGTATGATTAAGCATTAATTTTTTTATAAAAAATTAGACTTAGTGGAAAGAAATTTCTTTTGTGCAAAGTTCATGTATTTGATTAAAATGCCTTTTTGTATACAATTCAGCTTTTTGAAGAAAAATTTAACTTTTTGTTTAAAAATTTTAATATTTTGTTTAAAACAAATTTATCAAGTTTTTTGTTGCAGAAAACTAATTTTCTTAGTTGAAAGTTTAACTATTTATATTAAAAGTTAGTCAACTATTAATAAAAACTAATCAAGATATAAATAGAAGACCACCGAAGTTTTCCGAAGATTTCAGATCGGCAATCATCGTACCGCAGAGAACCGAAGTGGAATCGTGCATTTTCGGCTTACACACGAACTCACAGTGGTAATTGTGCACGTTCTGTTTTGCGGCTCCCAAACGGTAGGTTTGGTGGGGGTAAATTTCAGGCTCGATCTGGCAGCTCTGTCGGAGAATCAGTATGACGCATTTTTACCTGGAATAAATTTTGCTCCGTTTCTACTCGAAAGATTTGTTTGTTCCCTTTTTACTCCGAAAAATTTATGTTCCATTTTTACTCCCAAATTTTATTTGTCCCGTTTTTACTATCAACCGCTCATATTTGAAGAGACAAGACAGAGAATTGAGTCTCGGAACCCGATACGGTTATGTAAAAAAATCGAGATTTTTTGATCCGGTATCAAAACAGTCTTGTATCGAACCGCATTACTAGCAATCTCTTTAGGGACCCTAATTACTTTCCTGGATAAATTTTGCTAGTATCTCTGAACATAACAAGGGTTTGACTTTCGGAAGGCAAAAGATCGAATCTATTGCCCCATCTACGTACTGCTTCTTCTTTTCTATAAAACCTCTCATTCCCTGTGGATGATAAACGACCCTGCCGGAAGAACCAGGGCAGAACATTATCCTCGTCATCCGAGAGTCTCTCGCTACTGTATAAAATGACGGGTTGGTATCTGAAATCTGAATTTCCATTCTCTCTATTTATCTTATTTTACCTCGAATCAAAATATCCTCATAGTCGACATAAAAGCAGAGAAGAGTCAGTTTTCTCCAACAAGAGAGTAATATTTCAAAATCTTCAGCCTTTGGAACATTCGCTAAATCTACTTTTCAGATGATAAATGTCTCAGAGGGTAGTCAAAATACTACAAGTTTCTAAATATTAATATTATTGTATTCTCAAAAGTTTTCAACCAAGTAGATTTTCGATTTGTATAAAGGTATTTTATAGTTTTATAATAAATTATAAAAGTGCCAAGGAAATGTCTAGTTCTTCTGAAATATTTCCTATTTTAGTTTAATAAACAGGAACTCGTATATTCTCCTCACAGTTCTGAATTTTTTATTAAAAGGGACGCGTGACAGTTTTCTCATTATCAAAATGTTCATTTATTCCAGTGGCAAGCGAGTGCGTTGTGCTGGGTGAAAATACCAGCCGCCTTCCTGGATTATAAGAATTCCACCGGCTGCCGCAGTCTTCAGGATCTCGGTAGGAAAAAAAATGAGGCGTGAAGAAAAGAACAATGCCCTGGAATATCTGGCTTTGAAAAAAATAAAAATTTCAATTATTAAAAAAAAATTCTTGAGTCCCATTCTTTTCCTTTTCCTATCTGAAAAAAGGTGGAACGCAATTCTCGAAAATCGGACACTCATTGTTGGTAACTACCTGATTGGTTGATAATTGCGTCAATATTTAAAGTGATTGTTTTTATTATTTTATTTTCAATTCTTTGCAATTTTATATATAGCTCATTTGAAATAGGATTTTTTTAATTTAAAAACTCATTTCTTAAAGGAAGAATTAAAATTGTGAATGATTCTTTAATCATAACGGAAACAGTTTTGTTCTAAACTTTAAGACCAAATTTTGAAAAATGAAAAAATCATTCTATACATAGCACCTTGACCATATTCAAACATAAATTTAGTAAATCAAAATTTCTGAATATTAATTCTATTCAAATGCAAATTATTTTTTAATGCTTCTAAGTTATTGTAAAATGATTTGATGAAACAAATTAATCCTTTCTTCGACCGTTGATATTTATTGATTTCAAATCGTAGATTTCAAATTATTTATGTCTTAAGGTCCAATCGTAAATCGAAAAAATAAATATGAGTCAATTTCTGTTCGTCCGTCCTAACCTACGCTAATTTGTTTTCTCGTACTATATTTAAAAAAAAATGTAGTTCTAATCGATTGAAGTCTCGAAAATTTTTGAGACTTCTAAAAATGACTAAATTTTAATTAATTTTTTTTAAACAATTGACTTAAATGTTACTTTTTTGACTGAAAATTGATCTGTTTGACTATTTTAAACCATCATCAACTCAGGTTAAGAACCTTTGAAAAAGGTACGCATGTGTACCGAAACGTCAGGAAGTTTCAAAAGAAGTTTTTTTTTTTATTAAAAATAAATATCTAAATTTCGAAGAACATGTTTTTTTGACTCATATTTATTTTTTCGATTTACGATTGGACCGTTAGAAATAAATAATTTGAAATCTACGATTTGAAATCAATTCTAAATTATTATTCATAGAAAGAAAAAATACAGGAAAAATTAAAATTATTTTTTTATTTTGTAAAACAAATTTTTAGGTTTTGAAAATATTCAAAAATAATTTCGACACGTTTAAAACAAAATGCAGATTTTTTAAAATTCTGAACCAAAAAGGTATAAGCTTTTCATGCATTATAAAAGATATAAAAAGCATTAAAAATTTTTCTTCGGATTTCTGAAAAGTTTAAAGAATTTTTATATTGAAGAAATTTCTTAAAGTTTTAAGACGATTCCAAACATTTTAAAAGATATTTAGAAATTTCAAAAAATTAAAGAAAAACTTAAAAATTGAAAATGTTTGCAAAATTTTGAATTAAAATGTATATTCATGAAGATGTGTAAATAAAATTTGGAACTTTATTAAAGATTTTATTAAAGAATTAATCTTTTTCGGATAAAAATTCAAATACTTGATTAAAAGTTAAATTATCTTTTTAAAATTGTACTTGCTTTGATGAAGAGCCATTACAGAACTTCAAGAGAAATCTCTTAAGTTGGAGTGCACCTATTTTGTTTAAAATTCGTCGTATTTTGCATAATATTAATCTTATTGGTCAAAAAATAATTTTTTATATTATTAAAATATTTTGTATAAAATCAGTGTTTTTATTATTACAGCTGTTTTTTATTTTAAATAAAAAATATTTTTGGATTAAAATATCAATTAATACATTTTTTGTTAAAAAATGACTTTTTTTGACAAATTTATTTTCTAATTGTCAATTCATCTTGTCGGGTGAAAAATTGAACAGTTTAAAAAAAAATCGTCTTTCTGGGTTGAAAAAGAATTTTTTCGTAATTCATACTGCCTAGTTTAAAATTAAACTTTCGTGAAAAATTTGTCTTTTTCAAAAATATTTAATATTTGGTCGTTAAAAATACAATTCCGGTATTTTTTAAATAATGTAACTATTCTAGATTTAACATATAAATTAATTTAAAAGTAAGTAGTTGAATTTTAAACAAAAATTTTTAATTATTCAGCCTAAAATATTAATCATCTACAAAAAAGTGTTTAATTTTCAACCCAAAAATATGATTGGTCACCAGAAAATTCAAAATTTTTAACCTAATAATTAATCTTTTTACCAAATTTTTGAATTTGCAAGCCGAAATAATGCATTTTCTACTAAAAACTATACTTTTTTACATAAAACTTTATTCAAAAGTACATCGTTCAATTTTTAACTATAATTTTTAATCCTTAAAGAAGTTTTTTTTATAAAAGTAGTTCAACTTAAAGCTGAACAATCGAATTTTGAACCAAAAAAAGATTAGTTCTCCAAAAAGCATGTAAGAGTTGATATTTCGATAAAAATAATTGCATTTTCACCCAAGTAGGATACAATGTCAAAAAAGAAGATTAAATTTATACGAAGAAAGAAGAATTTTGAACAAAATACATGAATATTCAAAACAAATAGTTAAACATTCAACTAAAAAACATAAATTGGAACAAAAAATTGAATTGTTCAATTGTTAGTTTAAAAAATTTATTTTCAACTAGACATGAAACGAATTTTCATCAAAATAGTTACATTTTTAGCCAAACAGATTCATTATCATGTAAGAAATACATTTTTAGCAAAGTAGTTGAATTTTTGTTTTAAAAAATGGCCTTATGAGAATATTTTACTATTTTCGAGAAAATAATTAAATTTCTAAATAAACAAGATGAATTCCGAAACAAAATATGATAGTAGCCTTTTCAATAAAAAATTAATTTGTACTCAAAAATAGATAGAGCTAGATAGAGCTTTGAATTACAAATTTATTTATTTATTGATACTACGTTGAAAAGAATTAACAACCGATCAGTGAAAATATCTTTTAACACCTGTGAAAATGAAAATATACACTATTGATCTGGTTTAATTCTTTAAATAACATAAATTATTAAAGTAGAGTCAGTCTAGATAGAGCTTGGAATTATAAATTTTTTATTTAATTTTTTTCGGAAAAAAATGCTTTTCCTTCAGACACATTGCTAAAGACAGCGTGTGCTTCTGAAAAAGATTCTTCTTTTATTCTCTCTAGTAGCTTAGTGGTAAAATTACCCAAACGGCCATCGGAAGACTTGTGGTTTGATTCTCCACGGACAGAATGAGAAAATCTTGTATTAGAAAAAATTTAATTTAAATTTCTTAATTTAAAGCTCTATCTAGCCTGAAAAGACATAAAGAGTTTCTGTTGTTTGATGAGTTAACTTGGATCGATAGTGTTGATATAAATTTTAACTGTTCGTAAAATATATCGCCACTGATCGGTTGTTACCATATTCGCTGATAATACAGATTCCTTCTAAATTTGACTTGTATAGAACGTAACACCTGGCAAAAGACAACGTGCATTTCTGAAAAAAGATTATTTTTGAGTCTCTCTAGTAGCTTAGTGGTAAAAGCACCCAACTAGCAATCAGAAGACCTTTGATATAAATCGTAACACCTTTGTCAAGACAGTGTGTGTTTCTGGAAAAAGATTCTTCTTTCAGTCTTTCTAGTAGCTTAGTGGTAAAATAACCCGACCAATCTGAAGACCTTCGGTTCGAATCCCAACGGAACGAAGGAAAAAAAGTTGTTTCAGAACAAATTTATTTTACAAAATTTTAATTTATAGATGCATGCAGTCTGAAAAGAAGTAAACATTTTCTGTTATTTGAGGAGTTAACTTAGATCGATAGTGTTGATTTATATTTTGACTGTTGGTGAAAGATATCGCCACTGATTGCTTTTTTCTATCTCCGATGATAATACAGATTCCTCTCAAATTTTTCTTGTATAAAACGTAACACCTTTCTAAAGATAGCGTATATTTCTGAAAAAAGTTTCTTCTTTCGGTCTCTCCAGCAGCTTATTGGTAAAATTACTCGAGCGGCAATCGGCCAAAACACGAACCACCCTTGACATGAAAAACTAATTTCTCGCTTCAAAAACAGTTCTTTAAAAATAAGGCAGTATTAATTCGTTTACGCTGGAGTCTAGTAAAGTAATTTACAGTAAAGGTGTTTGAAACTCTTTTCGTGCTAATGCTTAATTAAGGCCACTATGCAGACTTATAGAGTTAAGATTGTAAGTTCGAGTTTGAAGTGTGAAAATTACGAGCAGAGGTCTGGAGACACGGTCGAGGAGAGATAAAGGGTGAGTGTTAGTGGAAGAGTTGAATTCTAAGGGTGAGTTCTTTAAGGGTGGGGTGGGGCTGGGAAGGCAAGACAAGTAGACCATGCAAAATGAGTAAGAGAAAGAGGGAGATTCGAAGGTACCAAGCACCAAGGTAACAAGGTATAGACTCAGGAAATAAATTCGCTAAACGAGACCAAAGTTTGGTAGTTACCCCAACTTTTTATTACACGAAACACTATTTAGAAAAATAATGTCGCAAACTTCCAGGCGCTCTTAGAAATTTATCTTCGCTTTATAAGCCGCGAGAATTACATAAGTATCAAGTAAAGTGGTCTGCTTTTCGACACATTGTAGTTACTAAACGGTTTTCCTTATAGCCTTATTACACGATTGTAAGCGTTCAAAATTTAGAAAAAATTATTAACAATAATAATTTGCAACTTTATTCAGTTATTCAGTCTGTAAACATCGACGTTTCTAAATTAAAATACTCTATCTCAGAGGGATCAATTGAAAAGGTGCTGACTCGTCTGGCGATGTCTCGAAACTTGAAAATCTCACATGTGACGTGGAACAAAAAAGCCAATTTTAGGATTGAAAATGAGTTTACCAGAAAAAGAAAATTAAAAATAACTAAGACGAATTGTGTTAGCAAAGTAGTTAGGAGAAATTTTCATTATCCGGAATCAATGAAAGCCCAAGAGTGGATTTTTTTGTCCAAAGAGTAGTTTATTTGTTTCAAGTCACATGTATATTATACTGGGAACGCAAGCACTCTCACCTTTATTACATTATTAACAAAAAAAAGATTTTCTGTTTTCTTAACGGATACTTTTTAAGTATTAGAAATAAGCTTTAATGTTTATTCAAAATAGCCACTTTTTAGCCTACAAATCATTAAAATTCTTATTTAATTATCGTAGGCCTTTCTACATTTCCCTTCTTTTAACTACTTTTGGTTTTGCGACTTTAATATTTCTGAATAAAAAATTTTACTGTTCGGCCTTCAATAGAATTATTTGGTACAAAATTTAGCAATTCTGTTGAAAATAAATCTTTTCATATTCAAGCTTTAACTCTTTTTTGGAAATTCGTTTTTTTGATTTGGAAGTACAACTATTTTGTTAGCAAAAATAAAATATTTTGTTGAAACTTAACTTTTTGGTAAAAATAAATCTGTATCCGTTAAGGATTCAACTATTTTATGCAAATTCGTATTTTTTAATTGAATTTATAAAATTCGTTATAAGTTCTTATTTCTTGATTGATAATTTAACTATGCTGGTAAAAAATTTAAATATTTGATTAAGAATGTCTATAATTTAGAAGCATCTGTATTATCATTAGAAACAGTTACCATTGAACAGTGTAAGTAACATTCCACAATTCGTGAAATCGATAAAGTCAACTCTTAAGAGCCTCCGATTGCTGGTCAGGTGCTTTCCCATTAAGCTATTAGAGAGATCGAAAGAATAATCTTTTTTCAGAGATCCAAACTATCTCAAGCCAGGTGTAACATTAGCTTAATCACAAAGCACCCAATCGGAACATAGTAACAATAAAAACTATTGAAGATGTAAAATTTTTTACTTTAAGGATAAAATGTGGTTTCAAACTGCAAAATTCTTAAATAATTTACAATGTCGATTTAGTAAAAAAAAATGATTATAACAATTGCAGGTGCGAATTCTTCTTTAAAGATGGAAGACTGACTTTTACCCTCGGCAGAGAAAACCTAATTTCGACTTAACCTTCTCTCTAAAGCTGCAGTCTACTGAAATAAAACTCGCCTGGGAATCTAAGCCGAAGAATTATTGCTTGTCTTGAACACACATTGATCTTGATAAAGCAATACGTTTTCAGGTAAACATTTAAGAGACGATTCGTCGCCAATCACGCTATTCATGAGGAACCAGCAAACAAAAGTAGGGATGAAGTGATTCAGCGAACTTCGATCAAATTTACTTCATCCTGCTCATATTCATTATATTATTATTATTTTTCTTTTAATATATAAAGATTTTTTAGGCTTATTTTTCTTATTATTCAATCAAAGAATAACAAAGATATAAATCAAGGCTAATATTGGTGCATTTTAGTGTTGCGCAAGTTCAGGCCCTTCAATTTAACCAGAAGAGAAAATTAAATAACAAACTGAGTTTGGAAACAATCTTATTTTTACAAACGTTTTTGACTTATAACTATCCGCAAAATTTTAATCTATCAGATATTTTTTATTTTCTCAGTTTACTGTGAGAAGAAAGAAGGGGCTTCGGAGGCTGACTTATTTTTGTTTCCCCTTTTCTTAAAGAGAGAAGAAGTAGAGGACGCCCCTAACATACTTACATTATACCATACCTGACTTCACACCATAACTGAGGTCAACTTTTCCCATGCTCTGGTCGACTTTACCTCGTACCGTAGTCTACTTTACTCCGCACACTAGATAATTATTCCGTAGACTTGCTGACACTACCCCGCACTACAGATGATTTTATCACGTACCCTAGCTGACCTGGTAACTTAAATAACTAGAGCTTTTACCCTAGCCGACTTTACCTGGTAACATAGATGACTTTCCCTATTTCTTATCTGACTTTATTGAGTACCATAGTCGACTTTACCCCCCACCTTAACCGACCTGATCCCGCAATCTAGCCGACTTTATGCTGTACCTTGAGTGACCTTATCATGTACCCTGACCGACTTTATCCCATACATTAACCGACCCTACTCCGAACTCTAACCGTCATTACCCGAAATCTAACTTACCTTATCTCGTACTCTAGTCGACTTTATACCACACAATACCCGACCATTACCCGTACTCTTACTGTCATTACCCTGAACCCTTACCGACCTTACATCGTAGCATACTTGCAATTACCAAGTATTATAGTCGGCTCAGTTCCGTATACTAGTTACCTTTATCCTACACCCTGGCTTACTTTGTAGTAACCTAGATAACTATAGTGGACTTTACCCGGTAACATAGCTGGATTTCCCTGTACCTTAGCTGATTTAAAGCAGGACCTTAGTTGCCTTTACCCTGTGCCCTAGACGACTTTATCCCGTACCCAAGTCGACTTTGCCCTGTGCCCTAAGCATCCTTATCCCGCATCCTAGTGGACTTTACACGACCTTATCCCTCGCCTGAGCCGACAATAGCCCGTAAAGGTTCGGGGTATTGCGCCGAACCCTAAGCGACCTTACACCGTAGCATATCCAAATTTACCCAGGAACATAGAGAAATTTGTCCCACACCCTTAATGACGCGCGGTGCTTTGCGTCAAATTTGAACGCGCCTGGAGCGCGCGGGTACGCTCTTGCGCTTTGCGTTCGTTTTCTTAATTTTATTGCATACACTTATACTACATTTTTTTAAATGTCATAAATATTGTAACTCAAATCCACAACTGTGATTTAACTGTATGACGAATTATATTCATAAATTTGAACTAGATATTTTTCCCAATATAATGTTACTAAAAAAAATTGTTTTTTGTAATTTAATAGATAGGGACATTAAACCGTAAGCTTTGATTCCGTTTGTTCAAACTTTAGTTCTAAGGCAACTCTACTTTCAATAATTAATTAAGAACATTTTCAATTCGTGTCCAATTAAAAAAGTTTATCAAGATAATTTATAAATCTTCTTAGTATCGACTAAAAATAACACTTAACCATCTCTTAATAACAAAAAATTGGGGCTAATTGAATAATTTCATGAAAATAGTTGCGAAATATATTTTATATCTAGATGAAATTTGAACTTACATTTCCTAATTTATAAAAAAAAACTTTGTTTTCCATTTTTTGAAAATGTTCAAAATGTTGAAAAGCATATAACTTTTGAAATTTCTTTAAAATTAGAAATTTCAAGAGGATAATTTGCGAGTTATTTTTTCGCGTACAGAAAACCTCCAGAATTTTTTCGTAACTTCAATTTCAAATAAAAAGTCATTACAAATTTTTCCAGGAAACTTAAAGAAAGTTATATATACATCCAAGTAGTTTTTGTTTTTTTATTTTTGTTGGAAAAGACTTCTATTGTCATCATAAAACGTATCCCATTTAAATATTGCGAGTGGTCTTCAGTTGAATTAAAATTATTTAAACCCACTGTGATTTAAGATAAAAAATCATTAAATTTTAATTTTGAAATCGCTGTTAGCAATTCAAAAAACCTCCGAGTATCGGTTTTGAAAAAATTCTTGTTAATTTCCAAAGTTTAGAGACATTTGAGTACACAAAAGTTTCGATTTCTCTAGGATATTCGAGATCTCGAAAGTTTTGAGTTCTCGAAGACATTCTAGTACTCGTAAAGTTTCGAGCTTTCTGGAAAACTCAATCTCGACTCGACTCGAAACGGATCGAGCTCAGCTCGACTCGAATTGTACGAACTTCGAGCTTCGAGTTTTTTGTACACCTCTAATTGTAAGCCTAAATAATTTTCAAGTATTTAGCAACCAATTTCATCCAGATTATGCAACGAATATGGATAATAGACGATTAAAATTGAAATAGGAATTCTAACCTGATTTTCAGATCAGGTTTGTTGATAGGAAGTACTTGATGTATAACTTAATAAAAATTTACTTACAGCTGATTTTTTCTTCCAAACAAGTCTGTTAAAGTTTAAAAAATTCCGCTCATAGATAACATTCAATAACAAACCACAGCGATTTTCGTATAAATTTATTCTTCTTGTTCTTCCGAATAATGCGATGTATTTTTTGTTTGAATTCATTATTTATAACACTTATATAAATATCTGTTTGTCAAATCGTTTTTTTTTGTTCGTTTAAAATGAAAGAAAACGGGGATTTTGAGATTATAGTAGAAGCTCGATTATCCGGTCTTCGATTATCCGAAGCTCCGCGTTATCCGAGGCAATATTGCAACTAAAAAACGATAGATACCATTCAATAATAAACCACAGCGATTTTTGTAGAAATTTATTCTTCTTGTTCTTTCGAATAATACGATGAATTTTTTGTTTAAATACATTATTTATAACAATTATATAAATATCTGTTTATCAAATTGTTTTTTTTGTTAGTTTAAAAGGAAAGAAAAAGGGGATTTTTATATTACAGTAGAAGCTCGATTATCCGGTCTTCGATTATCCGAAGTTGTTTACTTTTTTTTGCCAAATTTTTAAATTTACTTTTCTAATTGAAATATATCAAAAATAGATAACTCTTTCGAATTTTGTATTTCTTTCGTATTATCCGAGTTTTCGCTTATCCGAGGTAACTCCTTCCCACATTGCTTCGGATAATCGAGGTTCTACTGTACTTTTTTTTTATTTTTAAATTCAGATAGATGTAGGCAGTTGAAGAGGAAGTTGAAGTTTTATTTAAACTGAATTTAATTTCTGAAATTGCATAATAGTAAATTCAGAAAAACAAATAAGGTTAACAATTTACGTATTTTAAATTCTTGCGCATCTGCAGCAGTTGTTAATGAAATACGAATTAATTGTCAGTTGCAAACTTTCCAAAGTTCTGCCGTAGAACACGAAACGATTTTCTAATTCTAATTGCGACGGCACGTCTTTTCGTGCCGTAATTTTAATTAGTACCGCTATCTGTTTTCCAAATTACTTCCCTTGGATAATTCACATTGATTTGTCGAATAGCGATAGATGAGGTAGACTTGGATACTCTAAAAGGAAAGTCCCATGCACAGGAAAATCTATAATAGGAAAAACTTAAAAAAACAAAATTGAAAAAGACAATCAGTTAATGGCAATAGTATTTTGTGTAATAGGTTCTTCTCGTACAATTATTCGTGCGGAAAAATTGTCTTTGATAAAACGGTGCATACTAGAGTGGTCCAAAAATGTATTGGAAAATTTGTGACGAAAATTTTTATTTAGATTGCCTTGAAATTTGTGCGAGTCATTCAGAAAATAAATTTAGTTTTTCTTTCTCAAAAAAAAAATAATTCTTAAAAGTTCTGCAAGAATGAAAAATTAATAATTATTTATAGGCTTTTGAAATATCGCTCCTATATATCTGTTTCATATGGTCTGTAAAAACCCTAAAGTGTAAAAGCGATTTTTTTCGGCTTGTTAAATAAAAATTGTTTTTAATATATACAAAATACTACATTCTTCTGATAATGATTATATTTGAACAATATTATTATAGTAACTGGATGCTTAAATGCATGATTTAAACAATTTATTATTGTTTTTAGAAATTTTCTCTTATAGAATTAATTTAAAAAAGTGCTTTTTCAGATTTTTGAACTTATTTTGAACTTTTAATTCAAAGCGATGCAATATTCGATTAGATTTAACAACAATAATCGTATAAAAACATTTATTATTGACAATAATATTATCTTAAAATAATTAATCGTAAGATAATATTTAGGCTAAGTTAATAAAAATAATTTTTCAAACGATAATTATTTTTAATAATATTATCTTTGAATAATCCTAGAAAGTTTACATTATTTCTGAAATATTCAACTTTTCGTTAATTCTTCACATAGAGACAGATTGAAATTATTGCAATTAAAAAATTGATTATCGTCTAAACTAATTATTGTTATTTATAATTATCTTCTTCTATCATAATACTAAACATCTGCGATTCATTCTGAAATTTTTAACTTTTTGTTACCTTTTCACTTAATGTGAGGTGATAATAAATTCAACGTAACAAACTTAATTGTTTAAACAATTAATCATTATTTTCCCAATATAATTTCAAAAAATCATTATTGCTCGTAATAATTTTCCTTACATAATTTTTAGAAACTTTTTGTTTTTTTCCGAAATATTTAACTTTCTCTTGGCTTTTCAGTTCTAAGCAAATAATAAATAAAAAATTGAGACAATTGTTTTCTAAACAATCTCTTTTATTGTGAATATATATTTCTAGAATAAAATATATACATTTCAAACATTTTAAATTTTTTTTACATTTTTGTTTAACATTCTTTTAAATCCCTTCAAATTCTGTATAATCTTCGAAATGATTTAAAATCAAATATTTAATTAAGTTTTAATTTTTTCAAATCTTCTAAGTATTTCTTTAACTTACTCGAATTTCTTCTAAGAATAGTAGATGTTAGATCATTATTTATGTATAACAATTCAACAATTTGAGTAACAAATTGAATTTTTCTAAATAGAGTTACTAAACTTGTATTACTTACATTTTGGTTTTTTTGTTTAGTTTTGTGTTTTTGATTTGTAATTACGGATTTTAAATGAAAATTCAGTTGTTTCTAAATATTAAATAATTGTTATTATTCTTAATAAAATTTTTTTTATTTGATTGCTTTGGAAACGGAATATTTTAAACTGGAACAATATTTGGAATTTAATTAAAGCATTTAATTACGAATATATTATTTTAAAATTATTTAAAAATTAAAAATAGTTTATAAAGTTTCAATCGGGTGTTTACATTTGTCTAACTAAAAAGGCTTTTAAAAATTTAAAGAGTGTAATTTGTAAAGTTTAAATCTGGAAATACTAAAATTATGAACTGATTCCGAATCGTCTTGTAAAATTAATTATTGTTTACTTTATAATACTTAAAGTACAGTTCAATAAAAAGTTTTGAATTGATTTATACTTAAATCAAATGGATTAAAAATGTTTTTTAAGAATCCTGAACCATCTATTTCAAACATTTTTGATTCCTAATTTTTTAAGTCTTTATAATTGCATTCTAAAATTCTTTAAAGAAAAATGTACGCTTTCAAAGTAAAATAGAATATTTTTAAAGTGAAATATTTTTGAATTACGCATTCTAAACTGAATGATATCATGAATGAAAAATATAACAATTCAGCTAATTATTTAAAACATAGTTGAAGTCAAAGCTGGACAGATTTATTTTCTAAAAATTGGTAAAATTCGCGGTCAAAAAATAAATGTACTGTTATTTCCCGATTTCCAGGTCCAGCCGCCACCCTGTATTTGCATTGATAACAACGTTTACCTTGAGGCTCTATTTTATTTTCATTCTATTCATTGCTGTCTACTCATCACAGCAACAGATATTCAAATGTTCGCGCGGCTCTCCCACCACTTCCCCCCAAGCGACGGTTCTCCGCTACGAGATAGCCAAGGGTTCGTTCAGGTTTCTCGCCAAGTGTACTCATCGAGTGAACCTGGAAAAGGGGCGTGGCTTAAGAAAGTGAACTGCGAGTATAGGACAAGTTTAGGACTTGCGTGACCCCTGGGTAGTTGCTAACTTGGAAAACTTGTTAGGAGAGCAGTTATTACGTAATTGCAAAATTCCGGCTCAAAAACAACTACTGTTGATAATATAGTTATTGGCAACACCTGACTGGTCTTCTTTTTTTGCAAATTAAGAGAGCGCACCATAACCTAAAAAGTAGTAATGTTCTTCACATCAATTTAGAGTAGGGTGGGGCGAGATGAGCATAGGGGATAAGATTAGTCACTTAATTTTCTCGTAGGTTATTATTTATTTTATTAATATTTTTTGTATTAAAATTAGGAAAAATATTATCAAACAGACCAGTATTCTGCTATTTTTCATTTGTTAAGAATATTCAAGAATCACACAAAATCACATATTAGATGTTTTCCAGTGGTTATTTGGATAGCTTATTTATTAGGCCTTAAGTTTTTAACAGATTTATATATAAGTGTAAAACCGAAATGGGGGAAATTTTTATTTGACGTGTGCATGATGCACACGTTCAAAAAATCTGTTTAATACCCCAATATATATGAAATTTAGTGTCATGCAGTAATTGTAGTAGACCAGTCTAGTATTTGGAAGTTTACGTAGTGTAGAATTTATCTTTTACTGAGATAATGTACATGGACAAGTCGAAAAATTGCTATATTTATTTCTATAATATAATTATTAAAAGATGTGTGGATATAATTCGTTTTTCTATTTACTCTTTGTAGTGTTAATTATGGTAGAGGTTAGGATTAACGATTACATCATTTTGAAGTTAAATATTTTAAATTTTCCGTTTAATTTTGGAGTAGAGTATATTATGCTTTACGTTCAAGCAATGAATTAGCATTTTAAATCACAAAATGACTATATGTTTTCCGGGTGCGAATTCCATAAATTTTTTTATACTGTTCATTTTTCTCTTCATAACCAAGTTTTCACGAGTTATATTCTATATGTGCGCCAACTTTCCAACTTGCCGCTAATTCCTCCCGCCAATTTCAGTGATCACTCACTTCCACCTACCATTTTTCGTCGGGTGAAATAATCACCCATCGAGTGACCCCTAACCTTCAATCTCGTGATTTCTGAACGGTTCCCTAAAGTTCCTCAAGGAAGAGTTGCGTCATCACTTACTCTGCTTCAGATTGGTGCTGCGAAAGCGGAATCGGATGTTTTGAAATTGGCGCGACTTTCAAGTCAAATTTAATGTTCAGGCACTGATAGAATAGTAAATAAATATAATAAAAATAATAATGTAGGTGTGGTAATAAATAATGTTTGAAAAGTAAAAAATCTTATTCATACACACTTTAAAAAAATACTATTATTTAAGACTATTTGATAAAGGCTCTAACATCTAATAGGTAGTAAGTAGAAAAACAATAATAATTATTTAAATTTGTAGATTGAAAATTATTAAAATGTAAAAAATAATATTTTTAATGACATGGGTTTTTAAAATATTAATTAATTAATTGGCTAAATCAAATTTTATACTATAAATTTTCAATTTTCACGATCAAAAAATTAAAATGAGACAAAACATTTGGAAAAATTTCTAATTGTATTGTTTGTGAAGTAAAGTCAGGAAATTGAATTCTGAGGTAATGGCTGTTTCTTCAACCCCTTTTGATTAAATTATTTCGAATAAAAATAAATTAAATTTAATCATAGAGAAGATCAAAGTAAAGATCACATTAAAATTATATGTATAAAGTAGAAAAGTTTCACTGCTTTGTTTGGAATTATATTTCAAATTTATAAGTTATACCATAAAAGTAATAATGGAAGACAAATTGCAGTTAAAAAAAGAAAGTTAGTTCGTTTTTCTCTCAACTTTAGAACTCTAAGAACCTAAATTCTTATTGGTAAGTTATATGCATAGCCATACTTTTGCTATCATATTTGTTTTCAAAGTCTTTTTTCTTTGATTTAGTTTGATTACAAATTCTTAGACGAAAGAGCAATTTTGTACAACCGGGTGCAATGATCTTTTTTATTTCATCCATTTCCTGAGAAGTATCAAACGTAGCTTGCTTGACGCAGAAGAACAAGTTTTCTTTATATTCTCCATTAAAAAAGCATATTTCAAAACAATCATTACACGAAAATATATAATGGCTTATAACCTCTTCTTAAGAATACTTCAAATGTTTCGAGCTTTGTTACGTATTTCCGATTCCGGTTTCGCGGCAGCTAGTGAAGGGGGTATCGTGACACAATTCTCGCTAGAGGAACTCTAATAGAGCCGAGGCTACGCTCCCTGCGCTACTTCAGACAACGCTCGTCCGCTCTCTGCTCATAATAAATTCAGCAACATTCATGATTAGTTGGTAAATTTCATGATTTTTCTAAAAAATTTAGAAAAAAAAACAGATGCATTATTCGGGCATCTGTGGGCGGAAAAATTCGTTTTTTTCGATATCATGATGATTTCAACCAAATTCATAATTTTTAAATAAATTTCATATATTTTTTTAACAGAATTCAATTTAAAAATTGGGAACATGATAAAAATTTCATTACCAATCATATTAGTTAATAAATTCTATGAAGTTTCAAACAAATTTAATAAACCTATGCATTATTTGGGTATTTGTCGAAGAAAAAGTTTTTTTTTTCAATCTCAGTCCTTTCAGTTTAAGTATCTCATTACTTTCATTATTCGAATAAGGATGCTGCTTCAGGATCAAGGAGAATGACCTTCTTCCTCCACCTTTGTCTATAATATACCCGGATAATTCATTTGTTAATTATATTGGTTTAAAAAAAAAATTATCAAACAGTTTTGAATTTTACTGAATTTATTATGAGGATCCCAATTAACAGTCTAAAATCGAAGAAAAAAGAATTTTTCCGTCGAAAGATGCCCCAATAATACATTTTTTTAAATTAAAAATTAAATTAAATTAAACTAAATTAATGAATTACGAATTTTGCTGAAGTTATTATAAAGTTTCTAGTTTTCAAAGTTTAAGTAGGAACAAAAAAAGAATTTTTCTCTCGAAAAATGCCTGATTACTGCATTTGTTCATTAAATTTGTTTACAATATAAACAATTATAATCTCAAGAAAAAATTGTTTTAATATAATATTGTTTCCATTCAAACTTCCTCCAACATAACTTGAAAAAACGTATAATTATGGAGAATTGTAAAAAACATTTTTTCTGCAAATAATTAGCTTATAAAGTTATTTTGTGTTTATTGACTAATATTGCAAGAGCTTTAAATAATGTTGCTCTATGTAATTTAGACGATTTAACCATTTTTCTGTTGTTAACAAACACCGCGACCCTCAAATAGAAAAAATGACCATTTTTTTCGCCATATTTGTTTATTTAGAAAAAAATTAAAAAACTAATTAAAAAATCAGGCTAGAAAAATCCTCAGAAATTTTATGAGCTTTTTTCACATTTTTTTTGTTTAATTCAGTAAATATTTGTCAGCTGTGCAGTATTTTGAATAAAAAAGTCCCTTTTCCCACTGAGCTTCTGCTTCAGTCATTTTCAGTCTGTTGCAAAAATCGCGCAGATCATTCGCTTCAGTTCGCTTTTATTCACTTAGTGATTAGTTTATGCGCAGCATCAAAATAATGAAGGAAAACTTTATCTTTATCTTTCCAAAAGAAATATAAGACTTAGACTAAGTGAAATAATGTGCCTCAAAACTTTCTATTTTACAGAACATAAACCAAAATTGGTGGCGACAGTTCGATGCGAAATTTTATTAGCCTTCATTAAAAAAAAAGTCGGACAATAATTGTCTTCTGAAAATCAATTTTTTCACGGACCTTTTCTTTGCTCCTGTGTGCGTCTGTGTAAATTAGCATCTATGTTTATTCAAGAGGAAACATTTGACTTGGAGTCAACACCACCACCAGCAGGTGCAGCTGCAAAGTACTAAACACTCCCTGGAGTACCATCGTTACTTGCTCGCAGGCGGATACAGGAAGCTTATCCACGTCAGATGCCATTCTTGTGCTCTTGGATAGATCCACAAGCATGTAGCTTAATTCCTCGAGGAAAGCTTTGGCGGACACAATTAACAGGCAACCAGTGATGTGTCGAGTAGTTCCAACTTGCTCATTATGCTCGAGTTAAGTTAGAGACTTCAGTGACGCTTGCTCACTCATCGTTCTCCAAAGTTATATAAATAAAGCGATTTTCCCGTCATCAAGTTTCCAACATTAATGTTTGCTTTTCCGAAACATTGGTTCTTGCGGCAGCAGCTTTCCAGATTACACTGAGAGATTAAACTAAGTTAAGTATACTTGTCTATTAACACACGGGAAAATGTTAAACTATTCGAGTTATCCATATTAACAGCAGCGTCGCCAGAGGGATTCTTTGCCCCCCCCCCCCACGCCGAAACTAAGTACAGTGAAACTCTTCAATAGCCCTCCCTTCTATAGTCGTTCCGAGAATTAACGCCGCACCACAGATAGGTATGACACGAGCTGCGCGGGGGCCATGGGGTCTGCGGTTGTCACTTAGGCGTGCACTGAAACGTGGACAAACAAAAGCGGAATGGGCTATAGAAGAGCTTCACTCTATTTTCATTATTCAATTCCCTTTTCCCTCACTCTTTGCATATAAATAATTTATAATAATTTTAGAATAATTTGCCTATAAATAAATAATTTTTTCCCTCCGAAAAAAATTGAAGCCTCCCCCCCCCCCCCCCCCCCCCCCGAAAAATTTCTGGTTACGCCACTGCATATTTAAGTTACAGCCCACAGATACTGACTGATTTTAACAACGAAAAATTAAAAGAAAAGTTAATACGATTTCTAAAAGAGTTGTCAAGCTTGTTTTTTAAATTAAGTTCTGAATTTTTTTTGGAAATACACTAATGTGACCAAAAAAATGGTTAATTTTTTTTTGACGTTCCGGGTGCGCGTCAATAACAGGAAATTTTTTAAAATAGACTGAGTTGTGTAGAGTCACATTAGTTAAAGATGTTCCCATATTAGACAATAAACAAAAAAAGTTTGTACAAAGAAATATTTGGTGAAGGAATGTTTTCTACGATTTTTCATATTTATACGTTTCTTCAAATTGTATTGAAAGACATTTTAATGAAAACAATATTATATATAAAAACTTTTTTCTCAAGATTATAATTGTTTACATTATAAACAAATTTAATGAGCAAATGCAGTAATCAGGCTTTTTTCGAACGGAAAAATCGTTTTTTTCGATGTCCATTTTTTAAAAATAGAAAATTCATGACAATTTTAGCAAAATTTATAATTTTTAAATTAATCTCACGATTTTTTAAAAGAAATTGAATAAGCAAATGCATTATTCGGGCATTTGCAGGCAGAAAAATTCGGTTTTTTTCAATAACAGTCTTTTTAGTTAGGAACTTTGTTATAATTTCAGCGACATTCATAATAAGTTAATAAATTTTATGATTTCTTTAAACAAATTTAATAAGCAAATGCATTAATCAGGCATTCTTCGACAGACAAAATTTTTTTTTTATTTCAAGTTATTTAATTACGAAATTCATGATAAATTCAGAAAAATTCATAATTTTTTAAATCAATTTTATGTTTTTTTAAACAAATACATTATTGGGGCATCTAACGACGGAAAAGTTCCTTTTTTTTAATTTGAGGATTTTAATTGAGATCTTTATGATAAATTTAGAAACATTAATGATGACTTGATAATCTTGTGATTTTTTAAAACAAATTTAACAAACAAATTCTTACGAAAACATAGGCTTACGCTGTAGCTTAGCTGAACCATTTAAAATAGAAATTTAGAAATAAAGAGTGAATTATCTTGGGACATCTTTCTTACTCACATTAGACGTCTTAAGAGCATCCCTAGGATGTAAAAAAGTCATTTTCCCAAAGACGTCTAAAGGATGTCCCAGAGACATCTCTAGGACAACATAAATTTTTGCGCCCACTGGAATAATTTTTTTTTAATTGGCTGCGATCCGCTACTGCGAATCTTAATACTAAATGAACTACTCATCTTTTGTGAATGTTGGAAAAATTATGAAACTCTAAACTGAAAAATGAGATTTCGACACAAATATTATATATTAAATATATAATTGATAATTCGTGTTTTTTGGTAGTTAATAATCTTTTTGTTTAAAAATTCTTCTGTTGTTAAAAAATCGCTTTTTTCAGTAGAAAATTAATATTTTTCTTTGAAAATGCATTTTTTTGTGAAAAATATAATAACTAGGTTTGTACTAGGTTTGTAATTAACTAGGTTTTGTAACTAGGTTTGTATTACTTGTACCATTAACACCTAGCTAAGAATTAGCGTTATGTTCTTGAATTAAGAGTTCTTATTCTGATCCCTCTAATAGCTTAATTGGAAAAGCACCTGACCGGAAATCAGAAGTTTTGTGGTTTGATTCCCAATGGAGTGAAGATGGAGTAGGATCTTTTTTCAAGAAATAATTTCAATTTTAATTTAAAAGTTAAACTTCCTTCTTAAAACTGAAATAATTTTTTTCTATTAAAAAAAAAAAAAAACAACTTTTGGTGAAGAATGCTTAAATTTTATTGGAAATTCGCCTTTTTTCTATAGTAAATAATTTTTTTTTCAATTCTATTTTTATGTTGGCAGAAAATTAATCTTTTTGTTTAAAAATCTATGTTTTTGGTGAAAAATATAAAAAGTAGGTTTTAAAGTTAAACTACTTTCTTAAGCCTTTCTAAAAATTGTCCAGCTTCTACAACATGAATAGTTGGTTCACTTTAAAAAAATAATGAAATTGCAAACTGAAAAATGAAAATTCGACACAAATATTTAATCTCGTAAGCGGAAAATTGTTTTCGTCGCATTACGTTGCAAGGTAAAATGGGAAAAAATTCATATTCTGTTTAAAAATTGAACAACTAGATTTCAAACCTGCACGACTTTCTTGAAAATAAAACTTTCTTGAAAAGAAAATAAATTTTTTTGTTTAAAAATTCTCCTCTTTTAGTTTAAAGTTTAACTCTTTCGTTTGGAAATCTTTAATTTTGTTAAAAATTTCTTTTTCAATAGCAAATTAATCTTTTTGTTTAAAAATGCATCTTTTTGGTAAGAAATATAAATAATAGGTTTATAGGTTGAAATACTATCTTCAAAATTAATCAGTTTTTTTCCTTTCTTAAAAATTAAGCCATTCAATTAAGGATTCTTGTATTTGATTAAAAATAGTTTTTTTTATAGAAAATTAAGGTTTTTATTAAAAGATTCATAGTTTGTTTAAAAATGGAAGGAATAGGTTTAAAGAAGAATGAGTTTCTTAAAAATCAAAAATTTTAGTTCTTTCTTTCTTAAAAATGCAATTTTTTGTTTAGGGATTCTTGAGTTATACTGAAAATTTGTGTTTTTTCAGAAAACTTCAGAAAAATTGTTTATTTAAAAATTCTTTTTTAGTGGAAAATTCAACTTTTTTGTTCGGAGTTCTTTAATTTTGTTAAAAATTAGTTTTTTTCAGTAGAAAATTAATATGTTTATTTGATAATGCATCTTTTTAGTTAAAAGTATAACAAATAGGTTTTACAGTTGAACTACTTTCTTAAAAATTAAACCTTTTCTTTTCTTTCTTCCTTATAAATTGAGCTATTTGGTTGATCATTCTTGAATTTTATTTTAAATTCGTTTTGTTTTATAATTTAATAATTTTGGTTTCTTTCTTTCTTAAAAATTCAATTTACTGGTGAAGGATTCTAGAATTCTATCGAAAATTCGTCTTTTTTGGTAGTAGATTAATCTTTTTGTTAAAAAATTCTTCTTTCTTTAGTTGAAAATTTAACTTTTTCGTTCGGAATTCATGAATTTTGTCAAAATTCTTTTTTGTCAGAAAATCAATCTTTTTGTTTAAAAATGCTTCTTTTTGATAAAAATATAACGACTAGGTTTTGAATATAAACTGTTTTCTTATAAATTAAATTCTCTTTACTTTCTTCTTTAAAAATTAAACTATTTGGTTGATGATTCTTGAATTTTATCGGAACAATTTTTCTTTCCTTTCTTAAAAATTCAACTTTTTGGTCAAAGATTTTTTTAATTTTATTGGAAATTCGTCTTTTTGTTAGTAAATTTCTCTTTCGTTAAAAAAAAAATTTTTTTTAGTTCAAAATTCAACTTTTTCGTCCAAAATTTTCGGATTTTGTTAATAACGCGTGTTTTTCGTAAAAAATTTATCTTTTTGTTTAAAAATGCATCTTTTTGATTAAAAATATAACTAGGTTTTAAGGTTAAATTACTTTCTTAAAAATTTCCAAAAATTGTCCAGTTTGTAAAAAAATAACACTGCGCATACACAAAATTTACTTTTAAGCCATTTTTTGATAATTTTTTTAATAAGTCCAAACAACATCTCTAACACGTCTAATGTCCTAAAGATGTCCTAAATACGTCTTCAAAATAGGAAGCTCTCGATACATCTATCTTACTGACATTGGAGGTCTTAAAAGCATCCCTAGGATGTCCAAAGTACATGTTCAACAAAATATCTTAGGGATGTCCCAGAGACGTCTCTAGGATATCCTTAATTTTGTTCCTACTGAAAAATGAAAATTTGACACAAATATTTAACGTCGTAAATGGAAACTTGTTTTCTTCGCATTAAATTAGAAGGTATAATGGGAAAACGTGTTGAAAACTTTAGCAATTGAGTTAATTGATTACCCAATTAGCTCTCGAAACGGCACAGCTAGTCAGGTACAAAATGAATAATTAAGCAGTCTGATGTAGGTAATGCCTTTAGGTACTTCAAAACATTTCTGAGGCGATTCTCGTTCTCGGGTTGCGATACTGATGTGAGTCGAGTTCAAATCCCGAGTGCGCAGTTGAAAATCGCGCTCGCAGGTACAGAGGAAGGAAATATGTGGTTGGTTGAATCCCCTGCACGCGGTCACATAAGTTCGTTAGGTCGGCCCCAATTTTCACTTTATCAGAATTTACGAGCACCTAAAAGCCCGCTGCGTTCCGTCTTAACCGAGACTTCTCTTGTGTCGAAGAAAAATTCGACACCCTGGGAAAAACAAATTCAATTCTATTAAAATTGCAACTAACAACCTC
Organism: Belonocnema kinseyi; assembly: GCF_010883055.1. Taxonomy (NCBI): domain Eukaryota; kingdom Metazoa; phylum Arthropoda; class Insecta; order Hymenoptera; family Cynipidae; genus Belonocnema; species Belonocnema kinseyi. Next base: position 14,525,708 of record NC_046664.1, on the reverse strand, counting down.
TTCAATTTTCACTTAATGATTTTCAGAAAGCGCCTTATTTCTCCTACCCAATTTAAAAATTTCAGAAATCGAATAGTAAAATGTCTGCAAAATGCAAGCTCATGAAAAATTTGAATTTACGTTTTTTTTAAACTTCAAGCGTTTTAATAATACTAATAATTTTATGATAAATTATTAGTAATTTAAAAGCAATAAAAAGTAAGTTTAAAAAAAAATATATTCCCAACATTTTAGTGAAAATTAAAAATTATTTTTCGTTAAAAAAAAATTGGAAGAAAAAACTGAAAAATGTTTTAAAACAATAAGATTTAAAAAGATCTAAAAATCTCTTGCGAAATAAAAAAAATGTGAAAGATTTTGAAACAATATTTTTTAACTGAAAAGAATACGAAGATTTATAAAAGAAACGAGTAATATTAGGAGATATTTAGAATTTTCAAAACTAAATGAAAATTAATAAGCATTCCAGAAATTAAAAAAAAATACATTTTTAAATATTTGGTTTATTTAATTTCTAAAGCTTCTCAAGAGTTTCAAAAGCTTTCATAATAATAATAATAATAAAAGGTTCTTAGGATTCATCGAATAATTAAAATGATTTTTTGTTTCAAAAAATAGATTTTAAAGATTATCAGTAAAGATCTTTAAAGTTTTTAACAGATTTACAAGTTTCAAAAATAGAATATTGAAGCTTTGATGGCAATTTTTTTACAAATTTCAAAACATTTCTAAATATTTCTAAAAACGTCGAAAAAATATTTGAAATATTTAAGGACAAATTTGTGAATTTCAAAAGATTTTTCAAACATTTCGGAATACTTTGCGTTAGTTTGAAATTAATGACAAATTTAAGGGGTGCCAACAAAATATATTTAATTATGATAATAATAATAATAACTCTGAAAATTTTTAAAGTTACCTTAATCCAGGTTCTGGTGGTTCAGAACCAACCCTTAAGCTGCAGTTTCTTTTATCAGGCAGTTGGCTGCGACGCAGTGAATGAATGTTGGCGAAAAAGCCAGGCTTTGCCCAATAGGTCATATTAGAATTTATAATAATATATACCGGGTTAATGATTTTTCATGTCAAACAATACATTTGAAGAAAAAATTGAATATTATTGCAAAAGATTTTAAATATTTTCTTGAAATTGAAAAAATAGGGCTTATGAAAACATCCATGAAGTTTGATTGATATTTGCAAGTTTTTCTGATATTGTGGTGAAATTTGAGGAGAGCGGATTGTGGAAGTGTGTGGAGGTGAGAGATCTAATTGAGGGATTGTGAGATTGCAAAGGGGAGGTAGATATTTTGGAGGATTGAAACAGATTTGTGTGGAATTTTGTTTGGAGATTTGTGACAGGGTGGGTAGACTGTGTTGACGGATTGGTAGTAGCAGGGTTGGGTAGCGACAAAGAAAGGCGTGACAGGTAACAGACAGCGACGATAGAGGCAGGGAAGATAAAAAGGAGGGAAAATTTGAATTTTATTAATGGCTAGTGGAGCGAGTATCTCATCGGAAGAAACAGAATTAGAGCAGAAAGTTTTCAGTACGCCGAAAGAGATAAAGGAAAGGAAGGCAAGGGGGAAGTATAAAAAAACTATAGAAAAGGAAAGATTGAGAGCAAAAAGCGTAGGGTCCATAGAAGCATTTATCAATAGAAAGAGAGGGGAGAGGGAAAACAGTGAAGAGAAGGAAGATATCGGGGCGAGTATAAAATACCAGAAAATATTTAGATCGCCGCCGGAAAAGCAGAGTTTGGTAGGGAAAAGCGATAACAGGGAGGGTGCCGACGGTAGCGGAGATGAAAATGAAATGTCGATGAAAGAAGAAAGGCTAAAGGAAATTAGAGAAGTGATGATAGAGGTAATGGGGATTTATGAAGAAAAGCAGGAGAGAAGGGGAGAGGAATTAAAGAAGGAAATTAGGCGGGAAATGGCTGAAGTTATGAAAGAAAGAAAAAAATGGGAAGAAATCAGGGAAAAGTTGGAAAAGAGGATGGAGTCATTGGAGCAAAAACTAGAGAAGCAGGAAGAAATAATTAACACAAAGGTAGAGGAGATATGAGGTAGGATGAAGAAACTTGAAAGCTCAAACGGGAATTGCGGTGGGGGCGAGAGCGGGAATAAGGAAATAGAAAGGCTGAGAAACATAGAACAAAGAATAGAGAAGAAAGAGAGGGAAGAAAGAAAATTGAACATAGTGATAAAGGGTATAAGATTAGAGGGGAAGGAGCTGAAGGAAGGGGTGGACGAAGTACTAAAAAGGATTGATGCTAAGGTTAAGTTAGAGGAAATGCGAAATATAGGAAGGGAATTGAGAAGAGGGGAGATAATGGTACTGGTGAAACTAAAGAAATGGGAACATAAGAGGGAGGTGATGACAAAGAAGGGTTATTATATGGTAATCCGGAGAGAATAGAGAATGATTTGACATGGGTAGACAGGAAGATGCAGTATAAATTAAGAAAAATAGCGGAAGAGGAAAGAAAAAAGGGAAAGAGAACATGGGTTAAGTATGGGAGAATTCAGATAGATGGAGTATGGTGGGATTAGGATGAAGAAAGGGAAGAGATAGTAAGAAATGAGGTGCAGGGAAACTAGAAGAGGAAGGAACGGGAGATAGGAATATAAGAAATAGTAAGAAGGAAAAAAGGATGAGAAACGAAAGTAGGGAAGAATGGCAGATTTGTTACTGGAATATAGCAGCATTAGAGATAAAGGATAAGGAGTTTATGAGAAATTTGACACAATGGGATGTAGTCATAATGATGGAGACGTGGTTAGATGAAAAGGGATGGGAAAGAGTAAG
>NC_046664.1:14510397-14522797 GCF_010883055.1 Belonocnema kinseyi | reverse complement strand
GAAAGAATGGACAGGGAGATGGAAAGGAATAAAGTTAAAAGAAGTCAAAGAGTATAAATATTTGGGATATATCTTGCAGACGAATGGAGATCATACAGCTCACGTAAGAGAAAGGATAAAAAAAGCAGCAGGGGTAATGAAACAGATATGGGGAATGGGAAAACGGAGGTTAAAAAAAAATTGGAGAAGGAGAATGTGGTCATTTGATACGCTGGTATGGCCGGTTTTAGGTTATGGAGCAGAGATATGGGGATGGAAAGAAAGGAAAGATATTGAGAGTTTACAAGAAAGGTATATAAGGTGGACACTAGGGGAACACTGGAGGACGCCAGGATATATGGTAAGATAAGAAGCGCAAAGGGATAAGTTAAGTATTAGAGCGGGTAAGAGGGCATGGAAACTTGAGACAAAGCTAAGGGAGGGAAAGGGAGGGGAGTTGGCGAGAAAATGTTTGATGGAGGTAGAAGAGAGGAGAGGGAGGGCGATCGAATTAACGAGGTGGGAAGAAAAAAGGAGGGAGTTCTTTAATGATAGAGAAATAGAAGACGGGACTGGAGTAAAATATGAAGAATTGGAAAAAAGGGAGAGGGAAAGACAATTAGCAGAAAGATGGGGGGCGATTGAGGAATCTAAATACAATAAATGGTATAAGATGATAAAAAAGGAAGGGCTGCCAAAGTATTTAGAAAAGGGATGGGGAGAGAGAAGGTGGACCAGAATAGCAAGATTTAGACTGGGAAACGAGGTAAGGGAGGGGATGTACTGGGAAAAAGAAGAGAACAGAATGTGTAGAATATGTGAATGGGAGGAGGAAACATGGGAGCATGTATGGGAAGGATGTAGGAGGGGAATGGAAGATAAAGGAAGCTGGCAAGAAAATATGGTTAAGATTCTAGGCGAAGATGGATTAGGAGAAGAATGGATGAAGGAGTTAGAGGGTGCTAGAGGAGCGAATGAGGGAGAATGAAAGAATGCACGTGAAAAGGGTAAATGGGGGTATAAAGAAAGTGACAGAAAAAGGAAACGGAAGTCGCTTAGATTAGAAGCGTGAAAATTGTAAGTAATGGTAAAGTAAAAAATAAGTAGGCTAAGATGCGTTTGCGTCCTCATACTCTCTCTCTCTCGCTTGCACTCTCGCTTTCGTTCGCTCGCTCACTCGCTTACTAACAAGTCCTAAATTGCGCTATCGCAGAAAATAGAAATAAGGAACTAGATATAAGACTTTATGTAAATAGTTGTAAATAATTGTATATATAGAAAGGATAAGATTGTAAAAAATATATAGATTTAAACGGAAAGATTGTAAGGAATGGAAGTCATGTAAACCCGTAGGGTACACATTATGAATAAAGAAGAAAAAGATTTAAAATTACCTTAAAAGTTTAAAAAAACATTTACATTTTTTTTTAAATGTACACATTTTTAAATATTTGGAAGCTTCTGGATGATTTTAAAGGGTTCATGTTGATACAAAATTTTTTTTAAATTCTTCTTGATTAAAAAAAAATTTATTTGAAGAAGTAATTGGCAATTATTTCAAAAAATGATTTGTATTTTCTTAAAATTTCGAAAAATTATATGGACTGATTTAGAGAACAAATTTTTCAATTACCAAGATTAAAAAGTTTTGTATTAAAATCGATCAGGTTTAACTGAGATTTCAGAGTTTTAATAACATTCGAAATTTATTTAAAAGCTTTAAAACATTTTTAAACAAATTTGAAGATTGTGAAAACTTTTGAAATTGGTAAATTTGGACTATTTTAAAGTGCAAATTTTTCAATCAACAATATTTCAAAGATTTATGAAAAAATCGATAAAGTTTAACAGAAGTTTAGAAGTTTGAAAAAGGTTCCAAATTACTTCAAAAGTTGCAAACATTTTTAAAAAGTTTCAATAAATGTACCCATTTTAAATATTTGACAATAAAAAATTTGGAAGCTTCTTAAGGATTTTTAAGCGTTTCACGATAATACAAAAATTTGTGAAAAATCCTGGGAAAATTTGAACTGACTTTTTAATTTGAAAAATAAATTTTAAGAGAAAATTGAGAAAGATTATAAAATATTCTAGATTCTCTCCCAAATTCATTCTCCCAGATTCATGGGATAATTTAAACTGAATTTTTTTCGTTTAAAAATGATGAGATTTAAAACATTATGAAGAAATATATTAAAACATTTCAATAGATTTCCAAAATTTTCGAAATAAAATTTGGATTATTTCCCAAATATTTTAAACAAAATTTAAATTTTTGAAGTTTCTGAAGAAATTTCGAAGCTCTGTAAAAAGTTCAAAAGGCTTAAAAAAATTGAAAAACTTTTTTTAGATACCTGAGAACATTTTTAAAGATTTTTGATTTTAAAAAATTGATTCTTGAAAATAACAAAACATTTTAAAACATTTCAAAAGATTTCTAAAAACGTGGAAAAAATATTTAGAAGATTTAGAGACATTTTTTTCATCTTGAATGATTTTAAAAAATTTTAGGAATCATTTTAGTCAGTTAAAAATATATTAGGCTTTTGAGATTCAGAAATTCCTAAACATCTTTTAAATTGACTAGAATTTTTCTTAAAATTATGAAACACCTTGTCAATTAAAAAATTATTCTTTTTTAACGCATCAAAAATCTTAAACAATCATTTTTTATTTTATTGAGAATCTCGTGAAAATGAGATTCCCTTAACATGAAAAACAAAATAAAAAATAAACTTAGAAAGAAATATTTATTCAAAGTTTGTATTTTGTATTGAAAATAATTTATACCCGCAAATTATAGTTTATGTCATTTTTTTTCTTTCTTAACTAAAAAATATTTCTTGATTAAAAATTGAACTGTAGAAATTTTATCTAACTTTATCTAAGAGCAAAAAGTTTTTTTTGAGGATTTAGCTATTTTGTTAAAAATTAAAAATTTTTTTTATGAAGAAAACTGTTTATTATTGAAAATTGACATCTGCTTAGGTCTAAAATAATTCTGTTTTTTATTTACAGTTCCTCTATTTTGTAAAAAATTTCTCTCTTTTGGTTAAAAATGCAAATGGTTGGAAATTAATGTTTTTTCGTTAAAATTTAAACTGCTTCAAAATCAATCGTAGTGGGTACATTTTTTTCAGTTTGAGATTCAGCTCTCTTTTATCAAAATTTGTCTTTTAGTAATGAGTATAACCGTTTTATTATTTAAAATAAAACATTTTTTGTTTAAAATATCACGTATTAATTACATTTTTCGTTGAGAATAAACCTTGAAATACAAAATTTAATGATTTACCTTAAAAAAAGGTAACATAGAATCCAATTATTCAAAGTGACTTACAATACTTTTTTTTTAACGTGGATATTAAAAAAAATATATTGCAAATACAAAAGGTAAAATGTTTTACAATTCTGATAAATTTGTGAAGTTTTTTTAGTTATCCAAAACAATTGTATAATAGTGGATTCATTATCTAAGCCAACCAGCGAAGAATGTTAACGATATTTTTAAAGGCAAGTACAAAAATAGTTGCATTCCTGTTTTAGTTAATTAAAAAAAAAGGGAAATGTAACAGGACTAATGACAGTATCGTAAATGTTGAAAAATGATTGTCGAGGTGTAGGTATTTGATACAAGTTAAATTTCGAAATTCCTTTGCGAAATCGCCTGGAAATTATCAGAATCCGCATTAAGCTCAGAGAATTGGGACTATGGTCAGACTATGGTTAGAAGCGACCACCAACTAAACCAATAACCACGCGTAATCTGTAACGGCAACGATACATCGGAACAACGTAAACTCTCCACGGAAGCAATGGAAATCGCAATTTTCATCCAGAATCAAAAGATATTTACACGGATACCAACTATTTTTTCATAAGTAATAAAGTAGCTAAAAATAAACAAAATTTCTTTCATTTTTGGGAGGAAACCCCAAAAAGATCATTATTATTTGAGTTAACTAGCTAACTGGAAGATGATATATTAATAATCATTAACAATGCATTTTAAATTAATAACGTTTTTATTTTTGAAAAATTGTGAAATTTGTAAACCCATAACACCAACCATGACTCTTTCGATTTTAATTCTGTCGCTAAGCACCCCCTTCATTAACCGAAGTTTGGTGGGACTGACGCTTTAACTCGACGCTCTACCTCACGACAACTTGGCGACTTATCGCGAACACGATTTTTGCTCGCAAAATCAATTTCTTGCATCCATTTGTTAGTTGGGCGTACGTTTTAAACAATGAATAATAAAAAAATAGAGTAGCATCAAAATGGATTGAATCTTTGGTTTATGGAAGCCATGCATCTGGTAAAGGTAAAGGTAACGTTTTAAATGGGGATTTAGAAAAAGAACTCGAATTATGGTCAGGAGTAGACTGTGACCGAATTTTGGTGTGACTGACGTTATAGCTAGCCTAAACCTTGCGTCAACTGGAGAATTCTAGCGAACATTATTTCTACTCGCAAAACAAATTTCTCGCAACCAGTTGGTAATTGCACGTACATTTTATACAATAATTAACACAAAAAATAAAGTAGCCTCGAAATAGATTGAATCTTTGTTTAACGGAAGCCATGCATCAATTAAAGGTAAATGTAAAGTTTTAAATGGGGAGTTAGCGAACGGATTTGAACTGTGGTCAGGATTAGTTAGTAAATCACATAGAAGTAATACCAAACAAACCAACCATGACTCATACGGTACTAGTTATGTTCCTAATCTCCCCCTCCATGGACAGAAGTGTGGCGGGACTGACGTTATAATTAGACTCTCCGCCTTAAAACAACTGACAGATTATCGCAATCATGATTTCTACTCGAAAAACATACTTGTTGCAACTAGTCAGTATTTGGGCGTACATTTTATACAATAATGAGCAACAAAAATATAGTAGCCTCGGAATGGACTGAATCTTAGCTTAACGGAAGCCATGCATCCGGTACAGGTAAACGTTAATTTTTAAATGGGGATTTAGAAAACCGAATCGAACTATGGTCAGGAGTAGATCGTGAATTACATGGTACTAATAAAGCACAAATCAAATATGACTCTGACGGTTCTAGTTCTTTCCCTACCCGCCGCTTTCATTAAATGAAGTTTAGTGGAATTGACGTTATAACTAGAATTCTCATCTTTTGAAGACTGGCGAATTATTTTAGACATGATTTCGACTAACAAAAAATATTTCTTGCATCTAGTCGGTAGTTGGGGTACATTTTTTCATGGGAAGATAGAGAACAGACTCGAAATATGGTCAGGAGTAGATAGTGAATGACCTGGCAGTAATACAACACAAATCAACCACGACTTTTACGGTACTAGTTCTGTCCCCACACTCCCCCTTCATTGACAGAGGTGTGGTGGGACTCACGTTATGATTAGACTCTCCGCCTTGAGAGAACTGGCGAATTATCGCGAACAGGATTTATGTTCGCAAAACACATTTCTCGTATCCAGTTGGTGGTTGGGCCTATATTTTATACAATAATTAACAATAAATATAGAGTAGCTTTGGAATGGATTGAATCTTTGCTTCATGGAAGCCATGAATTCGGTAAAGGTAAAGGTAATGTTTTAAATGGGGAGTTAGAGAACGGATTCGAACTATGGTCAGGAGTGGATAGTGAATCACATGGTAGTAATAGAGCATAAACCAACCATAACTTTTGCGGTTCTAGTTCTTTCCCTACACTCCCCCTCCATTGACAAAACGTTGGTGGGACTGACTGATTCTTAATTCTAAAAATTAATTTTGAAAATCCCTAACGTCCACTAACTTTTTCTGAACAATTTTTTATTTTTCCTTTCCGTTCCAAATTTTTCTATCACATTAAACTTTTAATGGAAAAAATTTATATTTAACTAAAAAGAGACATTTGCAACCAATTAAATTAATTTTATACCAGACAAGATGAATGTTAAACAAAAATTAGCAAAATAGTTCTGTTTGTTACCAAAGAAATAAATTTTCAACTAGAATGAGGAATTCTCAACGAACAATGTCCAATTTTCATAAAGAACAATAATCTTTTACCAAAAAAGACGAAGTTTCAAGAAATTATATGAATTTTCAAAGAAAAAAGATAATATATCAACCGCAATGAAAAAATAATATTTAAAATCAAAAACTTAATTTTTAATTATAAGAACAAATTTTTTAAACAACGCATGCACTTCTAACCAAAAGTTGAATTTTGAACTCAAGAATATTTGACAAAATACATAAATTTCTGAATAAAAAGATTAATTTTCAACCAAAAACGGAATCGTTATGTTCCAGTCTTAAAAATCTATTTTTAATTAAAAAACAAACAATAATAAAAAAATGATGCAGTTTCGAAACTCCACATCATTATGAGAATGCAGTCAATTCTCTACTAATATGATTATTCTTCAATGAAAAATTAATTTAAAACGTATGAATTTTATTTTCAACCAAAAAGATGAACTTTCAACCTCTCTGCTGTCAAAAATATACATTTTATATTAAATTGCTTGAATTTTTAACCAAGAACGATACATTTTTAATAAAAGCATAATAATTATATTTTAAATAAAAAAAAAGAATTTTTAGCTAAATTTATGCATTTTAAACTAAAAAAGATAAATTTCAAAACAAAAATAAAATAATTATATTTTCATTAGAATAAATGAATTTTTAACAAAAAAAGGAAGTAATGTTTCACAAAATAATTATAATAACAAAAAAATTAGTATTTACTAAACTGCATAAATGTTTAACCAGGGTAATAAATTTTTAATCAGAAAATGAATTTTAAATTAAATGGCTCAATTTGCGACAAAAAAAAACTTTTTAAGCATACAAAGATTAATTTTTAAAAAACGCATGAATTTTTCCCTGGAAATGATGAATTTTTAATAAAAATTGAAATATTTATATTTTCAGTTAATCAAATGATTTTTTATTTTTTAATAAACGAATTTTCAATAATAGAGTTAATTTATTAACCAAAGAAACTGATTTTTAACCAAATTAATGTATTTTTAACTAGAAAAGAAAATAATTTTTTTTAATTATTAAGTTAAGAAATATATTATTCACTAAACTACAGAAATTCTCAATTAGACTGATGAATCTTTAATAAAAAAATTAATTTTAAACCAACTGGTTCAATTTTGGACGAAAGAGATGAATTTTCAATCATAATGATTAATTAAAAAAAAATAAGAATCATTACCTGAAAAAGACAAATTTCCAAAATAAAATGAAATATTATATAGTTTTAGATAAACAAATAAATATTTACAACAACAAGAAAACAACAATTTAAAAAAAAAAAGTTAAATTCTTATTTAAATAAATTTATTTTCTCCCAAATGTATGAATTTTTCACTAAAAAAGATCAATATAAATCCAAATATGGAATATTTAAATTTTTTATAAGCAGATCAATTTTCAACCAATTAAAATTGAATCTTCAACAAAATAGTTTAATTTTCAACCAAAGAAAATGATTTTAGAATGAAAACGATGAATTATTTAGAAACAAAAATTTAATTTTCAACAAAGTAGTTCTACTATTAACTAGGTAGTTGAAATTTTATTGAGAAATGTAATAACACCTATAATATAATTTTATAAATAATTAATAATGTACATCATTATATATTTTATAACCTTATTTTCAGTGAAGAAATATATAATTTTTACCATAATGCATAAACTTTTAATATAAAAAAGAAGAATAAAAAAAAGAAAGATTTTTTAGTAAACAGAGGGAAAAAACGGCGTGAAAATTATTGAATTTGCATACTTTAAGGCTAATTTTCAGCAAAACAATTAAATTTTTAAACCAAAATCTCACAATAAAATTTAATATTCGACAAAACAGTTAAATTTTTTACACCATGTACAATCTACCGTGCAAAAATTTCGAAGTTCCTTTAGGCGCGGTCAGATCTGACTGTTTCTAGTCCCAGTAGGGAATTACAGTCAGGGCCAGACTCGAAAAGTAATGCATAATCTGATCAGGGCCAGACAGGGGTATTAATAAGGATAAGGAATTTTTCACATGAAACGGGACTTGTTTTACGAATTAAAACTGTGATTTAGAAGCAAGGAACTCCTTTCTTGTAAATCCCAGTTTTTAATCTTTAAAAGATTTTTAATTCCCTGCTCTAAGACAACATTCGCCACAATTTGAAACTTCCTTCTTTCGAAATTTAAAAAATAGAGTATATCAAGTAATTTAATTGAAAATTTATATCCTTTTAAAAATGTAACTATTTTGTTAAAAATAATTTTTTTTAACTTAAAATGTAACTATTCCATTAGAAAATATAACTTTTTCTCGTGGGAAGTTGAAATTTTCTAGTTTAAAGTTCAAAAATTTGGATATAAATTTGTCTATTTAAATTGAAAATTGAAAAATTGATTTTTTTAAATAGAAAATCGATTTTTTTAAGGTACAAAATGAGTTTTTTTTTAAATATATCTCCATATATAAAAATTATTATTTTTTTGGTTAAAAATTCAAGTATTCCATTTAAATATTCATAATTTCACATTACGCAAAATCTTTTAGGTTAGAAATGGAATTACTTGGTTGAAAAATTAACTCGTCTGTTCAAAATTATTTTTTTTTTATTGAAGATTCATCATTATTTATATTTGTTATATATTCTGACGTGGAACCCGCAGCTACACATTTTAATCTCATGATTTCGAAATAATAATTTTTAAAAACTTTTAACATAATAAATAGTTTAATCGGCTACAAGTTCTTATAATTTAAATTGTCAATTATACACATTTTTCGTATAGAAATCACTTTTAAAAGGATATCTACGGTTTTTGCACTCTATTTTTTTAAATTAAAGAAGGGTTTTCTAAACTCCTTTTTTCTAAATCCCAGTCTTAATTCTTAAAAAAAAATTCCGTTCCATGTAAAAAATTCCTTGTCCCAAGGAAAATTTTATTTCTTCACCCACTCATTTTCATAAAATAAAACCGATAATTATTTTTACTCATATGCCCTGAAACTGGAGATGAAGTAAAAATTACTTCAATTCCCGGTAGTTTTCCTTTTTTCTCGGTCTTTCTCGGTTTCCCACTCAAATCTTAAAACTGATTATAAATAAATTATGTATAAATATATATTTTTAGAGAGCAGAAATTTTCAGACGAACTAATGAAAATGTATATTAAAAGGTTAATTCTTATTGTTTAAATTTTATAATAACTATTATTATTAGTCAAGTAATATTATCAAATATTTGAAATTTGCAAGAATTTAAATTGTTTATAAAATTAATTAATTACATTAGTAAACTAAGGAATATAAAAATATGAATACAATTCAAACTACTTTCAAAAAATTTTAAATTATATTCAACTTTCCTAATATTAATTTACAGGTTTTTATGCATTTTTTTATTACTAACTACAGCTGCTCTCATTATTATTGAAAAGTATTTTCTTTCTTTATATTGATAAAAATTATCAAGCTTTTAATCAATTTTAGTTATGTTGCTATACATAACAATGCAAAAACAGGCCTACCTGATTGGAATCCCATCTATTGGATTTATTTGAACTACGATACCCCTCCGGATGCTAAGAGAACAGAAAGAGTGGGGGCGATGCATTAAGCTGATTCGTTCGTTGTCGAACGATTGAACGAAAGATTAATCGAACATATTCCAAATTAGCGCGGCAAATTCAAATCTAAATACGTATAAATTCCCAGCAGACTATAAAAATACCTACAATAAACAATACTCACTTGCTAATTGTATACATATTAACTAATTTGAATAGTCCCTAAGCATAGATTTTGGGAAATTTTGCTTAAATCAAATGACCTTGTAAAATTAAAATTAAAAAGTATAATAAACCCATTAGAAATTAATGTTTTTGTTTTCGAATCTCGTTATTCAGAAAAATAAAGCATGTCAGAAGTAATTAACTTTTTTGAATTAAATTTTTTCCATTAAATACTGAATGCCGTTTTAGAATTAATGGATACTGTTCCACTTTCTATTCAAATAACATTACCTGCAAGTTATATTCAATCAATTTCATTTGAGCTTAGTAACTAAACCAAAAATTAGTTGAATTCTTCCTAATTAAGGTGGAGAGTAATTTGAAATTTGAGTAATTTTAATTTTTAAACTAACCATTATTTACAGAAATAAGCCCGATGTGGCCCTGATCAGGACCACATAAGTAGTCATGATTAGGGCCATATTGAGCTACCCCTATCGGGGCCACGCACAGTGGAAGAAAAGGCTCATTTTTTGGACAAAAATCGACTGTCAGTGCAATTCTTAACGGATTTTTATTTTAATTATTTAGAATTGACCTTAAGGCTTACAGGTATAATATTTGACTCTGAGCATTTATTTTGACTTAACAGAAGATTTATTATTTAACAACCAACTTACAATTTTTTGTTGCTAAACTTTTCCATGATTTCATTTCTTCTAAGACTTTGAAATTCATCAAAAAAAGGTCATAAATCAATGTAAAAACAAATTAAAAATAATTTATGAGTGGGTTAGGGTCAGCACAATTTTTTAATAATGTTATAAACAAATCGATTAACAAAATTAATTTGTTCGTGAATTTCAATGATTAGCTATTTTGCCCCATAGTTTTTTGTATGAAGTATGTCATATAATGATGTGTGCTTACAATAAGTTAAGAATAGCTAATGATTTCCAATTATTTAAACAATTTTATAAACAAATTCATATTTTGCCTATTTTTCAATAAAAAGGCTTAACTTTTTTGCGGAATCAATTTAAAATGTTTAGCTTAAGACTCCTTGCAGTCATATTTTCCATGATAAGCGGAAAATTTAATTATTTACACAATTTTTATAAACAAATGAACATTTTTACCATTTTTTTGATGAAAAGGCTTCATTTTTTGATGGAATCAATTTAAAATGTTTAGCTTAAGACTCCTTATTGTCATATTTTTTATATTAACCAAAACATTTAATTATTTACACAATTTTTATAAACAAATGCGTATTTTGACCATTCTCTTCATTAATAGGCTTGATTTTTTGCGGAATTAATTCGAAACATCTTGCAAAAGAATCTATGCTATCAATACCTGCAAAAAAATCCTTGCTGTCATATATCAGGTCAATATAAGAAATGTAACTGCAAGGATTCTTTTTCAAGATATTGCGCTTTGACTACGCAAAAATTGACATTGTTGATGAAAAAATTGTGAAAATATGTATTTGTCTATGAAAATCGTTGAACTAATTATCATTTTCTGTCACTATTAAAAATATGATGCCATAGATTCTTTTGCAAGATGATTTAAATTATTTCCGCAAAAAAACCCAAGACTATTAATTCAAAAAATGGTCGAAATGCATATTTGTTTATATAAATTGTTTGAATAATTCACATTTTTTGGTCACTATGAACAATATTATAGCAAGAAGTCTTAGGAATAATATTTTTAGTTGATTCCGTAAAAAATCAAATCTTTCCATCAAAAAATAGCCAGAATGTGCATTCGCATTTAAAAATTGTTTAAATAATTAACATTTTTCATTTACTATGAGAAGTATGGTAGCAAGCAGTCTGAGGGAAAAACTTTTAACCTAATTCCGCAAAAAATCAAGCCTTTTCATCATTAAATGGTCAAAATGTGCATTTGTTTATAAAAATTGTTTAAGTATTAAGCATTTTTTGGTCAGTACAAAAAATATGACAGCAAGCAGTCTTAGAAAAAATATTTTAAGTTTATTCCGCAAAAAAATAAAGCATTTTCATAAAAAAATGGTCAAAATATGCATTTGTTTAAAATAATTGTTTAAATAATTGGCAATCATTAGCTATTCTTAACTTATTGTAAGCGCACATAATTATCTGAGATATTTTATACAAAAGATATCGGTCAAAATTAGCTGATCATTTCAATTCACAAAACAACGACATTTGTTAATTAATTTTTTTATAACGTTAAACACCTTTTTAAATTAATCTTAAAGCCTTAGAAGTCTGTATAATGTTGATTATTTTAATGACTTTTCAGATCCGCACTTTTTTTTTGTCAATCGCAACACAAAATTCAAATTTTTGTTTCCGGGTTTAAACAATCAGGATATTGCAGAAATAATAAGAAAATCAGGACACCGATTAAAGAATCAAGACGTGTCCTGTTAAACCAGGATATCTGGTCAACCTTATTTTTACACCAGTTTTTATTTTTGAAATAAAAGTTTGGTATTTATATTTAACAGATGACCAATCTCTGTTATTATTATCTTTAAAAAAAAACATTTAAATTCTTGAATTTAATAGTGTTGTTAAAATATTGACCACTCACATAAATTTCAACTTGACACGTAATACACAGAAAGTCACAGAAAAGAGTGCAACCTGCTTGGACCAATTCCCAAATTATGCCGGTGTTTC
>NC_046664.1:14498595-14510297 GCF_010883055.1 Belonocnema kinseyi | reverse complement strand
GCAATTTCAATGTGCTGTTGCAAGCCCTTTTCATCCCCCTTGCCAGTCTGGAGGAACACACCCTCGGAATAGCACCCCAGCGGGTTGATATGAGAGCGGGGGTGGAGGCAGAATACGATGAGTTCCGCTTAGCCAGGAAATATGCTTTCACATTATAAAACGCTTGAGAAAATTTCTGTTTCGGGTTTATTGTCTGGAAAACGTTTCCAGTAACTTAAAGCACCTATGTCTGAATATCGTACCTCATATGTACCTCTGTTGTGGATATGAATAATTTCCTCAAAATCTCCAATTCTGATTTCTGCAAATATTAGCATCCTTTATCTTTCTTTTCTTTACCCTGAACCTTCACACAATTAATTTCAAATAAATGAAAGTATTTAATTTTTTTTTAACTAGAGCCAACCGGGCTTATTATGTGCCAAATA
The DNA here is from genome assembly GCF_010883055.1 of Belonocnema kinseyi. Lineage (NCBI taxonomy): Eukaryota > Metazoa > Arthropoda > Insecta > Hymenoptera > Cynipidae > Belonocnema > Belonocnema kinseyi. The sequence goes on along the minus strand of NC_046664.1, from coordinate 14,509,869 downwards.
GGTTTTGGTATATTTTGGCGGTAACAGTAAATTTTCTATAAATGTTCACTAGATTTGGGGGGGGGGGGGGGGGGGGGGGGGGACGTCACATCGAGTATCGCCAAAGAAAAATACTGGGGATAAGAAATATTGCAGCAGATAAAAGCTTGTGAAACCAAACTGAAGTAAACTTTCACCACGGAAAGTTTACCTCGGTTTAAAGTGCCAGCCTCACGTTTACCATTCTAAACCGATTGATTAACTTGAACTTTTCGTAACATCAGTGTTTCCTGTAAAAGTCAATATTAAAGTTAAATACTTGCGAATTTGATTTTTGTTTTCATATTATTTTTTATGTATGAAGAAAAATATCTTCTAAGTCTTATTTCAAATTTTTTCTGTATATTGCGTCTTTTAGCGTTATGTTGGAATTTCCGATTTTCTGCATATTGCTCACCATAAATAAAAATAAAATGATGAGTTCTGTTGAAAAATGGTTGAAATAAATTTTGCACGATTTTTTAAAAGCTGCAATTTCTCTTCGAGACTTTTTCGTATTTTGCGTCGTTTGGTGCCAAATTTGAATGTCGTTGTGTGCAATTTCGACCAATTTTAATATTTTCTGTTTCTGGTTTTCCACAAATTTTTCGTCTTTATTTTTATTCACATTTTTATGATTAAAACCAAACCCATGTTTTCTATTAAAAAGTGGGTAATAAAAATCTTGTAGCTCTTTTTCGTGCTAACATTTGTTGTTAAATAATTTCTTTATAACTTGTGGCGTTTTATAAAAAAATTATTTTTTATTTTAAATGTTATTTTTAACGAATAAAGCAAAAACAGCACATCCTATAAAGAAGTGATGAATAGGAAATTTGTTATCAAGAAATTTGTTTTCAATTTTTTAAGAAAATCTAAAAAATTCTTATGATCATCGTGTAGGGTTTTCAAAAAGCAAGGTTTTTATTTTCTTGACTTTTTTTATATCTTGTGTTGTTTCGCTTAAAATCTGGATGTTCGATTAATTTTTTTCATTTTAGAAAATTTATAAATTTGAGAATTTTTTCTTTAACCAAAAAGTCAGTGAAATAAACTCTTTGGCTTTCTGAGTACCATGGATAGCCGTAAATACAATTTATAAACCTAAAACAATCGTTTTGTCTGTCGGAAACGCATCTTTTTTATGGTGGGTGGAATCAAAATTATATTTGAAATCATTAACAGCCTATCACTAAAATGTTGCATTTTGTGTTAGTAGACACCTGTGTAAAATTTATGATAAATTGATAAAAAAAAACCCGAGATTTGATAAAGTGAAAAAAGTGAAAAAACTTCCTAATTCTCAGGTTTGGTAACGTCATTAATTTTTTTTCGTATGCTATCCATTACTATAAGATTGCCAAATCATGAAATTTTATGATTGAGTCAATAAAAAACTGCTGAAAAAAAATAATAGATAGTAAATAATAAATAAAATGAAAAACATTTTCATTGAATACAATAATTAGTATTATTTATTTATAATTTTTAACTAATTTTTCATTAATTAGATTCAAAAATGTTTAAATTCGCAAATTTCCCTAAGTCGTAAATTTTAGTTTTGTACATTTTTACGTCGGCAATTTCAATACAGGAACTTTAAAACATACTGAATATTCTATTTCGAGTAATTTATTTTCTAGGAATCCAAACTATCATTTTTTAAACCTAAAATACGCCAAAACTCTTCATTATATACGTACTTAAAATCCCAGTTGAAATATAGTCGAGTAATGAATGTTCAGTGTTGCGTATAAAATTCTAGCTAATAGAATAAAATTATTACGAATATTAAAAGATAATAATAATAACATAACAATAACAATAATTAAAAGATAATAACAGTGAAAATAAAACGTTTAATACATATGTGACTTATAATGAATAAACCAGCCTTAGCACCAAAAAAGAGTTTACGAGAAAAAGCGGATTAAGGTGAAAAGAAGACACACGGGTAGCTGAGAGGCTCTCGTGCTTAAACAGTTGAGCGGTCCGTATCTGTATGAAGGCTCAAGAAAAATGAAAAGGAGCCACGGCTTCATACGGCTGACTGCGGTCAAAAATTAAAGATAGCAATGAATAGTAATCTTATTTTGTTTTATTTTAATAATTTATTAAGACTTATATAACAAAATTTAAAAATGCATTAAAGCTTAGAAGTATCACACAGCCCTGACGCGTGAGAGGGCTGATGCAGGAGTTGAGTCCCAAAAGGAGTTGAAGCCCAATAAGAGATGAGTTGCAACAAGAGTCGTGACTCAACAGGAGTAAAGCCCAAACAGGATTCGAGCCACATCAGGTGTCGAGTTCTAGCAAGAGTCGAGCACCAGCAGGAGTTAAGTCCCAACGGCAGTCGAGTACCAACATGAGTCAAGTTCCAACAGCAGTCGAACCCTAACAGGAGTACCAACAGGAATTGAGTTTCAACAGGAGTAAAGTTCTAACAGGAGTCGAATACAACGGCAGTCGAGCCTCAACAGGAGTAAAGCGCAAACAGGATTCGAGCCAAAACAGGAGTCATGTTCTAGCAAGAGTCGAGCACCAGTAGGAGTAAAGTCCCAACGGGAGTCGAGTACCAACATGAGTCAAGTTCCAACAACAGTCGAAGCATAACAGGAGTCAAGTTCCAGCATGGACACGAGTCCCAACAGGTGTCGAGTCTCAACAGGAATAAAGCCCAAACAGGATTCGAGCCACAAGAGTAGTCGAGTTTTAGCAAGAGTCGAGCACCAGTAGGAGTTAAGTCCCAACGGGAGTCGAGTACCAACATTAGTCAAGTTCCAAAAGCAGTCGAAGCATCACAGGAGTCAAGTTCCAGCAGGACTTGAGTTCCAACAGGTGTCGAGCGCCAACAGAAGTAAAGCCCCGACAGGATTCGAGCCACAACAGGAGTCGTATTCTACAAGAAACGAGCACCAACAGGAATTGAGTTTTAACAGGAGTCAAGTTCTAATAGGAGTCGAATACAACGGGAGTCGAGTCTCAACAGGTGTAAAGCGCAAACAGGATTCGAGCCACAACAGGATTCTAGTTCTAGCAAGAGTCCAGCACCAGTAGGAGTTAAGTCCCAATGGGAGTCGAGTACCAACATGAGTCAAGTTCTAACAGCAGTCAAAACCTAACAGGAGTCAAGTTCCAGCCGGACACGAGTCCCAACAGGTGTGGAGTCTCAACAGAGTAAAGCCCAAACAGGATTCGAGCCACAAGAGGAGTCGAGTTCTAGCAAGAGTCGAGCACCAGCAGGAGTTAAGTCCCAACGGGAGTTGAATACCAACATGAGTCAAGTTCCAACAGCAGTCGAAGCATCACAGGAGTAAAGTTCCAGCAGGACTTGAGTCCCAACAGATGTCGAGCGCCAACAGAAGTAAAGCCCCGACAGGATTCGAGCCACAACAGGAGTCGAGTTCTTACAAGAAACGAGCACCAACATGAATTGAGTTTCAACAGGAGTCAAGTTCTAATAGGAGTCGAATACAACGGGAGTCGAGTCTCAACAGCTGTAAAGCGCAAACAGGATTCGAGCCAAAATAGGAGTTATGTTCTAGCAAGAGTGGAGCACCAGTAGGAGTTAAGTCCCAACGGGAGTCGAGTACCAACATGAGTCAAGTTCCAACAGCAGTCGAACCCTAACAGGAGTCAAGTTCCAGCAGGACTCGAGTCCCAACAGGTGTCGAGACACAACAGGAGTAAAGCGCAAACAGGATCGAGCCAAAACAGGAGTCGAGTTCTAGCAAGAGTCGAGCACCAGTAGGAGTTAAGTCGCAATGGGAGTCGAGTACCAACATGAGTCAAGTTCCAACAGCAGTCGAAGCATCACAGGAGTCAAGTTCCAGCAGGACTTGAGTCCCAACAGGTGTCGAGCGCCAAAAGAAGTAAAGCCCCGACAGGATTCGAGCCACAACAAGAGTCAAGGCCCAAGAGGGATCGAGTTCTAATAGGGGTCGAGTTCTAACTGGAGCCGAACTCCAACAAAAATAGAGTTTCAACAGGAGTTGAGCCCCAAGCGAAGTCGATCCCCAACATGAGTCAATCGACAACAGGAGACTTGTGATCGTGAGCACAAATACTCTACCTCACATCCAGATAAACTAACTCATACGCGCGCTTACAAAACATTATATCGATACCGGTCATAACTTCGATTTGAATAAATTTAAAATTTCCATCATTGGAGAAGAATAAAGCCCGTAGAAAAATAGTTGTAAATTTCTTTATCAATAAAATACCTAATACTGTCAATCTTAAATATAAAAATAATTTATTTCCGGAAGTTTACAAACCTTCACCAAATTTTAATGTTACATATGTCGTTAAAGTTCTTTTATATCTTACCAACCCTTTAATCACTGTCTGTTTTCTTGCTTGATTCCTCGTAATTTTTCCTTCGTTAGTTAGTCATTCGCATTTCACGTTCTCAGCAGGATGTCGGTCTTTCGCCCTTATTTATTTTATAATTTTATTTTTGTTTTCTCTTTCGTCATTTATTGTTTTTTGTGTACAATGTTTCTGTTTTTGGATTTCACTTCAACCTATTTTCGACTTTTAACTTATTACCAGGTATATTCTGTAGTTTTACTATATTTTATGTTTTTCTTCTTAACGTTTTATTTTTCTATTGATTTACAACAATATTATTAGTTTTATCTTTACACGTTTAAAATTAAGGGTCTCACTTTACGAGAAACACTTCTCTTTTCTTACGAAATTTTCTATTTTTTTAACAATTTTCTTTATTATTTGTATCCTTTTCTAAAGACTGAATAAATGTCTTTTTAATGATGATGTTCCAAAACGGTGACCAAAACGTCTCAATTTCAATTATTTGTTGCTTATTTGACCTTCGTTTCCACAACTTGATTCGCTTTGAATTAATCTGTTTTGTTTGAGCATTACACTATTTTCTTCAAAAATTGTGTAAAGTATTCACTTTTTTGGTTGCAATTTTATAATTTTAGTCAGAACTTATTTTTCTTAAATATTTTACTTAACTCAACTAGTTTCTTGAAAGTTGAACTCTTTTTCTGTAAATAATTTTTGTTTTTTTTTAAAGATTCATCATTTTCAACAATTTTGTTGAAATTTTTATTTTCTCTTGACTGAAGAATCTTCCTTTGTTAAAAATGAAGTATTTTGGTAAATGATTATTTCTTTTGGTTGCAAATTGAACCACTTAGTTAAAAGTTGCATTCTTTTAATAAAAATAATTTTTGATTTAAGATTCGTGATTATAATTTAAATTCATTTTTTCGGTGATAAATTAAACTGTTTATTTGCTAGTCCAAATTATTGCACTAATTTATTTTTTAAACTAAAAATCTATGTATTCCGATTCAAGATTTATCGTTTTAGTTGATATTTATTTTTGCATATAAATGTCGTCTCTGCTTCAGAACCAAACTATTATTAATTCAAAATTTATTATCTTTGGTTCAAAAGTGTACTATTATACTTTTGGTCAACACTTTGACTGTTTTTCAGAATACATTCGCTTTTTTGGCTTCAAATTCGACGATTTTGGTTTAAATGATTTTTGTCTCTTGAATCAAACATCTTTTTTGGTTGAAAATCCTTCTCTCTGGTTCAAAATTCGTTTTCTTTCTTGTTGCCAATAATTTTTTCTAAATGAAAATTGAACTATTTAATTGTTTAGTGTAACTTTATATTTTTGATTATAAATTTAACTCTTTGGTTGGCAATTTTTTCTTAGATGAAGAGACAACTGTTTGGTTAGAAAATTTGATTTATTGAGAGAAAATTTAACTTTCTGGTAAGAAATTAATGTTTATGGTAAAAAATTTAAACAACTTTATAGATAGTTTTACGTTCTTGTTAACAATTCGTATCTTTTTTGTTGATTGATCTTTATTTCAGTTGGAAATTCAATTCTTTGTAGAAAACTTCAATAATTCTTTGCATTCATTTTCGATGAAAATGCATATTTAACCAAAAATTAAAATACTTTACTTATAGATTCAACATTTAAGTATAAAATTATTCTCTGTGTTCGAAAATTGAACTATTTTTTTAAATCTTTTTTTTTCATCTGATATTAATTCTTGTAAATGCATATTTCGTCATTCTATTTTTAATTGAAAATTTAACTTCTTGTCTGAAAATTTAGCTTTTTTAGTTAGAGTTGTGTACAAGTTAATTTATGATACTTAAAATCAAAATGATATCCCGGATGGCGTACTTGTAAATCTATGCAACTTACGTTGTCATTTTTTTAGAAATAGACATAAAAAATTGGTCAAAGCTTTGAACGTTATTCGTTAAAAGCGGTAAAGAGTGAATTTGGACGGAAAAACTATTATGGGAGGAACGGAAAAAGGAATTGAAAGAAAGGAAATAAAAAAGCGATCTGTGTAAATTTGTCGCTTCGTCTCGCTGGAATCCGAATTCCAATGCAAACTCGAAATTCAACACTACTTGGATGTCGGCCAAGTGACATCAGTTCAGTCGTCAGACAGAGCCAAGCATCGTCTCGTGTCGGATAATCGCCAGTTGGGACAAAATTGTATAATCCGAATCTGGCTCGGTCTACTGCCTGACAAAACAAACAAAAAATATTCTCAATCCTCTCGCCAATCCACGAAACCAAACAATACCACAACATCGATTATGCAAAAAGGTTCATTCTGAGTTTAAAAATAACATTAACAAAGATAGACGTTTCGGATTTATTGCATCAGTTGATTTGTGATTGATTTTAAACTAATCTAGTCAAAAGATAACATTTTTTAAATAGAAAAATTAAAAATCCAAACAAACGATACCGAACCATAGATTGCGCAAAGATGTTCATTATGATGTAAATAATAATATTGACAACGAAAAAGTTTAAGATTGTTTTACTCTGTTGATTTCTAATTAATTCTGAAAAAATATAGTCGGATTTAGTGCTTTCAAGATGATTTATTTTGATAAAAAGAGAATCTAATTTTTCGAAATCCAAAAAGCAATAATTCAAACAAACAATACTGAACCATCGATTGTGCAAAGAGGATTATTCTGAGGTGAAAATGAGATTTATAACGACAGACGTTTTAGATTTTTTTACTCCATTGATTTGTGATTGATTCTGAAACAATCTAGTCAGAATATTTCATTTTTTAAATAGAAACGGTAAATCGAAACTAGCAATACCGCTTTATCGATTGTGCAATGAGGTTGAGCCTGAAGTGAAAAGTAACAATAACAAAGAAATGTGTTTTAGATTTATTAAACCGGTTAATTTGACAGAGGCTGTGAGCCAATCTAGTTGTTAGAAGATTACACACGCTAAATACAAATTAATAATCCAAAAAAACAATATAGAACCATAACTTATTCGAACAGGATCATTCTGAAGTGAAAAATAATATTACTGACTATAGACATTTAGGGTTGATTGAATAGGTTAGTTTTTCATTTATTGGGAACCAATCTAGTCAGAATATTTCATTTTTCAAATAATAAAAGTAATAATAAAAACAAGAAATACCAAGCCCTCGATTGTGCATTGAGGTTCATTCTGTGGTCAAAAATAACATTAAATATGATAGACGTTTTAGATTTATTGAACAGGTTGATTTGCGATTGATTCTGCATCAATCCAGTCAAAATATTACATTTTCCAAATAGAAAATTTAATGACGCAAAAAAAATACAAACCTCTCGATTGTGCAGTGTGGTTCATCCTGAGGTGAAAAATAACATTAACAACAATAACGCGCCTCAGATTAATTGACTCGGTTGATTTGTGTTTTATTCTGAACCATTCTAGAGAAAATAGTACGTTTTGCAAATAGAAAAAGTAATAATTTAAACAGAAAATACGGAACCATAGACTGGACAGGGGGTTAATCCTGAAATTAAAAACAACATTAACAACGACACAAGTTTCAAATTTATTTAACAGGTTTATTTGTAATAGATTCTGCCTCAATATATTTAGAAGATTGAATTTTTTTAATAAAAAAAAAGTAATAATCTAAACGAACAATACCAAACCATCGATTGTGCAATGAGGTTCATTCTGAGGTTAAAAGGAACATTATAAAGGTATGTGTTTCAGATTTATTGAATTGGTTTTTTGAGACTGATTTTGAAACAATCTAGTCAGAAATTTAAACTTTCAAAATGAAATAAGCAATAATGCAAACAAACAGTACAAAACCATAGATTGTGGTTGATTTGTGATTGATTATGAAACAATCTAGTCAGAATATGCCATTTTCCAAATAGAAAGAGCAATATTCTAAACAAGCAATACCAAACCAGCGATTGTGAAATGGGGTTCATTCTGAAGTTGAAAAAAAATATGAGCAACGATAGGCGTTTCAGATTTAATGAACGAGTTGTTTTGTGATTTATTAAAAAAATGTACTCAAATTATTACATTTTTCAAATAGAAAAAGTAATAAATGAAACTCAAAATACCGAACAATAGATTGGTCAAGGAAGTTTATGCTTAGATGAAAAATAGCATGAACAAGAATGGATGGCTCAAATTTGTTAACTTGGTAGATTTGTGATCGTTTCTGCATCAATATAGTTAAAAGATTGGCTTTTCCAAATCGAAAAACTATTTATCAAAAAAAAAAAAAAAAAAATACATAACCATAGATTGTGAAATAGGGTTTCTTCTGAGCTGAAAAATAACATTAACAAAGTTAGAACTTTCAGATATATTAAATCTGATGATTTGTGATTGATTAAAAAAAAATTACTTAGATTATTACATTTTCAGAATAGAAAAGGTAATAATCGAAACAAATAATACCCAACCATGGATGATACAAAGAGGTACATCCTTAGATGAAAAATAGCATGAGCAAGAATAGATGATTCCGATTTGTTAACTTGCTTAATTTTTAATCGATTCTGCAACAGTAGAGTTAAAATATTGGATTTTCCAAATAGAAAAAGTGATAATAAAAAAAACAACGTCAAACCATAGATTGTGCAAAGAGGTTTATTCTGTTGAAAAAATAACATTAATAATGATAGACGTTTCAGATTTATTCAATCACTTGATTTACAGTTGATTCTTGATCATTATAGTCAGACATTATATTTTCCAAATGGAAAATGTAATGAAGCAATCAAACAATACAGAACCATAGATTGTGAAATAAGGTTCGGTCTCAGCTGAAAAATAACATCAACAACGTTTGACTTTTTAGATATATTAAATCTGTTGATTTGTGATTGACTGAGAAAAAAATAAGTCAGATTATTAAAATTTCAAATTGCAAAATGTAATAATCGGAACAAACAATACCGATCAACAAATTATGCAAAGCGGTTAATCGAAAGATGAAAAATAACATTAACAACAATAGGTATTTCAGATTTTTCGACTCGGTTGATTTGTGATAGATTCTTTACCAATACAGTTAGAAGATTAGACTTTCCAAATAAAAAAAATAATAATAAAAATAAAAAAATAATATCGAACCATAGATTGTGCAAAAAGGTTCATTCCAAAGCAAAAAATATATACAATGATGGACGTTTCGGATTTATTGAAACGATTGATTTGAGATTGATTCTGAACCAATCTAGTCCGAAAAATACATTTGTCAAAGGAAAAAAGTTATGAACCGAAAAAACAATACATAAACATAGATTGTGAAATAGGGTTTGTCCTGAGCTAAAAAATAACATTAACAGCGTTTGACTTTCTAGAAATATTAAATCTGTTGATTTGTGATTGATTAACACAAAATGTAGTCAGATTATTATATTTTTAAAATGTAAAAAATAATAGTCAGAGAAAACGATACTGCACCATAGATTCTGCAAAGAGGTTCATTTAAAAGAGAAAAATAACATTGATAATGATAGACGTTTCAGATTGATGGAATCGGTGGATTTTCGATTGATTCTGAACCAGTCTAGGCATAATATTACAATTTGTAAATATAAAAAGTAATAATTCAAACAAACAATACAGAACCATTGATTGTGCAAAGAGGTTTGTTCTAAGTTTAAAAAAACATTAACAACGATAAACTTTTAGATGTAATGAATTTGTTGATTTATGATTGATTATATGTGTATCTGGTCAGAGGATCACATTTTCTCAATAGAAAAATCAATAGTCAAAACAAAAATATGGAACCAAAAAGTGTACAAAGAGGTTTCTTCTAAGGTGAAAAAAAATATTAATAACGATCGACGTTTTAGATATCACCTGTAATATCACCATAAATTACCAAAACAAAATTTCATAAATTTCCGGAAATTTATAAAAAGGTTAAAAATTGAATTTTAGTTGATTACTGGTAATTTACCATATTTACCTGAAAAGTACCATAAATGACCGAAAATGTGCGGAAGTTTATAGAAATATTTTTATTGAATTTTGGGCAATGTATGGTAAGTTACTATAAATCTACTGCAATATTACAATAAATTACCAAATTTTAAAATTAAATTTCCGGAAATTTATTAAAATGTTCAAAATTAATTTTAGGTAATCTATGGTAATTTATCGTATTAACCTGTAAAATTACCTTGAATTGCCAAAAATTTTCATTAATTTCCGAAAGTTTCTTAAATTTTTTTTATTGAATTGGAACACTGCAACGCAAATTTCCATACATTACCTATAATATCATAATACATTACCAAATAATTCAATTCATTTCCGGGAATTTATAAAAATGTTTGAAATTGAATTTCAGGTAATTTATGATAATTTGCCATATTTACTTGTAAACTTACCTAAAATTACCGAGAGGTTCCATACATTTTTGGAAAATCTAGAGAAAATTTTTAATTGAATTTTGGGCAATTTACCCTAGGTTACCATAAATTCCAATCAGTATTTTAGCTAAATTCAGCAAATATTCGGTCTAACTGTCAATGATAAAATCAAAATAAAAGCATCCGAAATAACATGTGAAAAACATATTTATTTCTTTTAAAAATCCTCAACGTTTCGACCAACACTGCGGGTCATTATCAAGAGTCGATATACAAATCTATAATTTAGTACAAAATTGTATGAGCGTAAGCGTTCTAATAATTAGTGTCGTAAAAAGGATATCGGTTTGAACAAAATAAAAAAGTTATATTGAAACATACCTGAGTCAAAAAACAAAGTCATATTTTATAAAAACAAACAGCGTCATTAAATTTTTTTTTTTTATTTTAAGAAATTTCTTAACAGGACAAAATTTCTATTGATTGAAGCCTCAAAGATATTGGAGGGGCTCCAATAATTTATGAAAAATGTCACATAATTGAAACGATGTTTACAGACGG
>NC_046664.1:14497465-14498495 GCF_010883055.1 Belonocnema kinseyi | reverse complement strand
ATATTAATAAACCTCTGATGAAAAGGCGCTAAAGCTTGAGAATATAAGATTGAATAAATTAATTTGATTTAAATTAGAAGAATTTAAAAAGAGGGGGGGGGGTTAATGCATAATGCTTTGATAAATTTGGTTTATATTCAATATTTCAGTTTTTAAATTTATTGAAGTGTTGATATATTTATTAATAAAAATTTATTCAATGATACGTCTTTTAAAAGTATTATTTTCTCTGGCCAAGATTTTAATATTAGCAAAATCAAAAGCATGACTAAATTTCCATGAATTTTGTGACAAACCTGTATTCAAATTGCCAATTCTACAAACTCTTTTATGTTCGTAAATTCTACTTTTCAATCTCCTGCCAGTTTCACCTATGTAGTGTTTTTGACAACTATTGCATTTTATTAAATAAACCACATTAGACAGATTTTCTATTGTTTCAAAATCTTTTTTGTTACTCAATAATTTTTCTAAAGTATTGTTATTTTTAAAATAAACGTTAATATTACATTTTTTTAAGGATCTTCGTAATCTTTCAGAAAGGCCTTGAACATATGGTAAGGTAACTTTTAGATCAGTTTTTTTGTAATTTTGTAACCATTTTTTCTTCTTCTTTTCTATAATGAAAGTGTTGTATATTTCATTAATACGTTCTTTTATGACATTTTCTATTAACAGCAAGGGATAATTGTTTAATTGTAAAGTGGTTTTCAATTGGTCTAAATTATCTTTTCTATATTTTACATCACTTAATTTTATGCATCTGTCCACTAAACCTTTAATCAATCCTATTTTTTGACTGATCAAATGATGGGATTCATAATTTAAGTAACAATCTGACCAAGATGGTTTCTTAAACCAGTTTGTGATTAAATTTCCACTAGGTATTCTTTGAATTTCCAAATCTAAGAAACTTAAGATGTTGTTGTTTTCTTTTTCAAGAGTAAATTGAATGTTTTCATCGATACTATTAAATATATTTAAGAGCTCTATAATTTTGTTAGTTGGAACGATTGTTAAAATGTCATCT
>NC_046664.1:14489626-14497365 GCF_010883055.1 Belonocnema kinseyi | reverse complement strand
AATTTCACTATAGAAAACATTTTAAAAAACAATAATTTATACAAAAATGTAAAAACTAACTTAGTTCCAACAGTCGAAAATAAATGCAATGATATTGTTTCTGGATGGGAAAATAAAAGATACATTAATGAATCAGTAGCATATAGATAGAAAACGCATAGATTGTAGAATTGGCAATTTGAACACAGGTTTGTCACAAAATTCGTGGAAATTTAGTCATGCTTTTGATTTTGCTAATATTAAAATCTTGGCCAGAGAAAATAATACTTTTAAAAGACGTATCATTGAATCAATTTTTGTTAATAAATATATCAACACTTCAATAAATTAAAAAACTGAAATATTGAATATAAACCAAATTTATCAAAGCATTATGCATTAACCCCCCTCCCCCCTTTTTAAATTCTTCTAATTTAAATCAACTTAATTTATTCAATCTTATATTCTCAAGCTTTAGCGCCTTTTCATCAGAGGTTTATTAATATTTTTCACCTCTGTAATTACGACTTTTCATAACAGTCAGTCTTGTATCGTCCGTCTGTAAACATCTTTTCAATTATGTGACATTTTTCATAAATTATTGGAGCCTCTCCAATATCTTTGAGGCTTCAGTCAATAGAAATTTTGTCCTGTTAAGAAATTTCTTAAAATAAAAAAAAATTTTAATGACGCTGTTTGTTTTTATAAAATATGACTTTGTTTTTTGACTCAGGTATGTTTCAATATAATAACTTTTTTATTTTGTTCAAACCGATATCCTTTTTACGACACTAATTATTAGAACGCTTACGCTCATCAAATTTTTTATTAAATTATAGATTTGTATATCGACTCTTGATAAAGACCAGCAGTGTTGGTCGAAACATTGAGGATTTTTAAAAGAAATAAATATGTTTTTCACATGTTATCTCGGATGCTTTTATTTTGATTTTATCATTGACCGTAAGACCGAATATTTGCTGAATTTCGCTTAAATACTGATTGAAAATTAAAACGGTCGAAGAAAGGAAAAACAGTTTGGATCTGCTGTATCTACAATTGTTTTGTATATTTGTTTGTTACCATAAATTGCCAACAAATTTGATAAATTTATGGAAATTTATGAAAATGTTTTAAATTGGTTTGTTTTGAGTTTGGTATACAAAATGGTTAATAATAAAGAACATTTCCCTTAACTTTTTTGAATTCAATATTCAAATCCTTCTCCCTGATATTCGTGAAACGTGTTTTGAAAATATCACAATCCTTGTTATTAATTTTTTTGCTAACAATTTAAAGGAATTGGAGGTTGTGTTAGTTTTGCATAGAGAATTTTCAGTTTAACAAAAATCATCATCAAGACTTACCACTTTTAATAAACTTTGGATTATTTGAGTATCTTTCTGCAGAAACTATTAGTATTTGAAAAAATGTTCGATTGAAAAAGAAAATTTTTTTATTTTGCAACAACCTTAGGTTATGTTGACGTGTTTTATCTGAAATTGATGATCAATTATTTTTTCATTTTCAAATGTATACAATTACATTAATTCTTTTAGTGAGATTTGACGGAACCTTTCATTTTTTTAATTATATACGAAAAACGATAAATAAAATTATAACAATGTTAGGTTATGTTAGAGCTTTAAATCAAGATGCGGCATTTTTGATCAAGAGAATCATTAGATTTCAAAGAAGATTTTAAGATTTTTTACTTTCAGCTAGCAGTTTTCATTGCAAATATCAATATAGACTTCAAAGTGGGTTCGAAGTTTTTCAAGAATTTTAGGTTATGTAAATATTTTTTAACGAAGAAGAGTTATTTCAAACAAAAGTCATTAAGTTTCAAAGGAGATTTGTGATCTTAAAAAACATTGTTTGTTATTTTGTCTTAGTGTTCATCGTTCAAAAATGTCATTGTTAACAAAAAATCATTATATTAAAAAAATATATTTACAAAATTTAAACAATAACAGACTATGTTAGTATTTCTAATCGAAATTGATATTTTTAACGTAAATGTAACAGTTTGATTATAATAATAAAAAAATCAGTATTGCCGTTTTATCTATTCGAAACAATTTGCTTTGATTTTTTATTTAATAATGAAGTACCTATAAAATAATGAATAAGGTTTACGTAATTTTTAATAATAATTATATAAATCATTATAGAAATAATATTTGTGGTTTTGCTCAGTATTGATCTAAGAGAGTTTATGTTTTTCCATCTCACTTTTAATTTAGCAGTTGATTTATGAAAAAATAAAATAGAGACTTGTTGCAATATCACGTACAGGGCTTAGAATCATTTTTCAACTGCAACAAAACACCGAGCTTTAATAAATAATATCTGTGATACACTGCTCTGACTAGCAGCGCAAAAATTTTGAATTCTGTTCGAAGAGCATTATGCAGAAACGTGTCGCTGCAACTTTCTGCATATAACATCCGACTTTCCAGATACTTATTCATTTTGAACCATCCTGAATGTGAAATAAGATCCAAAGGGCTTTAAAAATAGGTCAAAATTATTCTTATTCCAAACATTTTTTAAACATAGAATTCATAACCTTTTTAGGATCAATATATGTATTGACATAGAGCTTGTTTCATGAATGGAAATATAGATTTTGTCACGTTCTTCGACTTTTATAATAATTATTATTATTATTTATAACAGTAGATGAACAAGGCGTATTCTGGGCTACGATTCCTACCTTACCGGCATCGAGAAGATTCTGGAATTCTACCTACAGTGGTTCGTGTCCATGCTAAATTTTCTAGAAGAGTGGTTCGTGTCCGTGCTGAGTTTCAAGAACATTCTTGATGGCGTTATTATGAAGTTATCGTCATTAATGAAGGAGCACGTTCTGGTCCCACGAAGGAGGTAATAGTAAATTATTTCATAATTTTAAAATTTGGAAGGCTCAATTTTAGGAACCCCTTTTATGACCTTTCTCTTTATTCAGATAATTTTTTGCTAATTAGTCATCAATTTGTATGGTGGACTAAACCAGACCGGGTGGATTATTGAAAAAATTTATTTAATATTTAAAATCATGAAAAACCTAATTTCTTGCATAGTAATAATAAGTTAACATGTTTTAATAAACAATTATTCCTAATGGCTTGAAAGGAAGTAAACTGGTAAAATTTGTAATTAAATAATTTCAAATTGAAAAATTTTAAATGAGAGACTCTCAAGATTTAAAGAATTATTACTGAAATTTTGAATTTCGATTAACAGCATTCTAAATTGAAAAATTTTATTTTGAATTCCAAAATCTCTAATTCGAGTGATTTCTAATTAAAATTTCAGATTATAATTTTGAAAATTTGTAATCAATAATCAATAAAATTATAGTTTAACATAAAAATTGACCAGACACATGTTTCTACGATCAAAAAATATATTATTGGCCATTTTCATAGTTCAAAATGAAGAAATATTTAATTACAAACCTTTAAAATTGAATTTTTAAAAAAATTTTAAAAATAAAAAATAATCTTAAATGGTCTTACTAATAAACATTCAAAAATAAAGGTAACAATCTAAAATTAAAGAAATGATTCAATTATCAAGGTATAATTTTTAGACAACTGGGTTTATCAAGACTGCTGGACCACGCTGCATAGAAGTTTTTTTTATTTGTGTAACATTATTGTTTAATATTTAGTCCAAAATGTACGATAATAGTCCGGTTAATAATAGTATAATTTTAATCAACTCTCATTAAAAAAGAAAACAATTTTTAATTCAATGATGCAAATCGTTAAATTTTCTATACTTTCCGTAGATTTATTATTTCTCTTGAAACTTTGCAAATAAATATTTTTTGATAATAAGTAATTCATTTTTGAAAATATTGACAAAATATTTAAAGATATTAGATTAGAAATCGAAACTTGAAAAATAATAATACAGTTTAGATATACAAGCCTAAAATATTTAAGCCTTTTATTTAAAAATGGTTTTAGTTATTTTCACATGTTTATTATTTTCTGCGCCCTAAAATTGAAAAAATTAATTTTTTCATTCTTTTGCATTCCTTCTTTTGCATTAAAGTAAAAATTAAGTAACGTTTTTAGTACATTTCTTGATGATTAACGTTTTTAGTAGAAAATTAAGCTTCTTGTTTAAAACTTTAGGTTTTTAGTTGAAAATGCATGTTTCTGGTTGAGTATTTGAGAACTAGGTTTTAAAGTTAAACTAATTTAAAAAAATTAAACATTTTGGTTTAGAATTTTTGAATTTTATTAAAGATTCCTACTCTTTTGGTAGTAAATTAAGATTTTTCTTTAAAAAATAATCTTTGTCAGTGGAAATTTCAACTTGTTGGTTGACAAGTCATGAATTTTATGGAAAATTCATCTTTTTTTGGTAGGAAATTAATCACTTTGGTTCAAAAATTTAAAAGCCAGGGCTTAAAGTTAAACTACTTTCGTAAAAATTCGAAAAAATTCGTTTCTTCTTTCCTTAAGAATTAAACTTTTTGGTAGAGAAATCTTCATTTTATAAAATAAATTCGTCTTTTTTGGTTGTAAATTAATCTTTTTGTCTAAACTCATTTTTTTAGTTGAAAATTCAACGTTTTAGTTTAATATTATATAAATGTTCTTAAAATTTCGTCTGTTTTGACAGTTTAATCACCTTTCTGTTAAAATTTTTCTTTTTAGATGAAAGCTTAATTTTTCGGAAATGAATTTTTAAGTTGATTGAAAATTCGTTTTTTTTCAGTAAAAAATTAGTATTTTTTTGTAAATTCTTAATTTTGATTAAAAAATGTACAATCAGGTTTTATAGTGGAGTTAGTTTTTTAAAAACGAAAAAAATTGGTTTCTTTCTTTCTTAAAAATTAAACTATTGGGTTGAGAACTCCTGAATTTCATTTTAAAAAAATTTTTATCGAAGTTAATTAATATTTTATTTTTTAATTAATATTTTTCAGTTAATAAGTAAAATTTTTGGTTGGAAATTTCTGTATTTGATTAAAAATCATATTTCATGGCAGTAAATTAATTTTTTTGTTGGAAAATTACTCTTTTATAGTTGGAGTTTCAACGTTTTGGTGAAGAATTCTTGAACTCAATTCCTATCTTATCCTATCCTATCCTATTTCATCCTATCATATCTTATTATACATTCTCCTCTCCTATCCTATCATACTCTATCATATCGTATCCTATAATATCTCACCCTATCCTATCCTGCCATATCCCTCTTTAATGTATCCAATTCTATCCTGCATTATTATATACCGCCCTATCCTATCCTATCCTGCACTATTCTATACTATCATATCTCATTCTTTCCTATCCAACCCTGTCCTATACTTGCTTATACGATCCTGTCATGTACTGCTTTTACTTTTTCTGATTTCCTTCTCTGACAACTTGAATTAGAACTCTGAGTATCTAAATATAAAAGAACAAATTGAAGCTGAATTATAGTTTATTCTTGTAAGTGGTTAAGATAATTTAAAAATTGGGAAAATATGGCACAGTTAAACGGCGTTTGACCGAGCCTAGGGCGTGAGACTGTTCGTCACCGCGCTTCGCGCTCGATAATATATTTACGCGCTCGGTCTTTTTATTTTCCGCAAATTTTTGCGCAGTCAATTAAAAATTAAAGGGTGACACGTGGGCAGCTGTGATTTAGTGATTGTGAATTCTTTTTTGTTAAAGCTTCATTGGCTTTAACGAATCGGCTAGGGTACATAATAAGATCAGCTAGGGCACAAAGCAAAGTTGTTTAGGTTACAAGATAAGAGTGGCTGTGGTAAGAGGTAAAGATTCCGTGGCTACGGGATAAGGTCAGCTAGGGTTTACGATGAAGTTTGCTAGTTTACGGCTCAAACTGATCTAAAATACGTGATGAAATCGGCTAGGATACGGGGCAAAGTCAGTTAGGATAGGGGTAAGCCGGGCATAGTTGCTTAGGTTTTAGGAGAAGGGCGGCTGTGAAAGGGGCTAATATTTCCGACGGTACTGGCTAAGGTCAGCTAGAGTACACGGTAGAGTTAGCTAGGGTACAGCTTAAATTCATCTAAGCTACGAGGTGGAAGAGTTTCCTCGCACTCTGGAAGAGCCTCGGCGGCCCATGCGGTGAACTCTAACCTAGCAAGGGTGTTGTTCATCTCCGGAGAGTCGTAGGACCATTACATGTGGAGAATAAGGTTCTCTGAGTACTGAAAGCTGTTGATCTTGGTGGTTTAGAACCCACCTTAAGCTGCAGGTCCCCCTCCCACCACTAAGTAAGTGTGTGGCGGGTGTGTAACTGAATAAGGAAGAAGGTGCAAGAAAAATGTACACCTATAGGGGACACATTAGAAGCTTCCATCACAAGGGTACGGGATGGAATCATCTAGGGTACGGCGTAAAGTCAGCTTGAGTACGAGGTAAAGTTGGTTAGAGTTCCGGATTTTCACGGCTGTGAAATGGTAAAGCGTCCCAGGGTACGGTTTCTGATCAACTAGGGTACCCGGTAAAGTTGGCTAGAGTACGGCACAAAGTCATGTAGGGCACGGGATGACATCAGCTAGGGTATGGGTTAGAGTCAGTTACGTTAGGCATAATCTGAGTATAGTTGGTTTGGTTTTAGGAGAAGGGCGGCTGTGAAAGGGGCTGAAATTTCCAAGGATACTTGATAAGGTTAGTTAGGTTGTAGGATAATGACGGTTGTAAAAGGGGTAAAGTATTTAAGGGTGCGGCTCAAAGTCATCTAGGGTACGTGATGAAATCGGTTAGGGAACGGGGTGAAGTCAATTAAAGTACAGGTTATAGTTGGTCAGAGTTCAGTGTAAGGACGGCTCTAGAAGATGTAAAGTGTCCAGGGTACGGGATGAGGTCAGCTGGATGCAGGGTGAAGTTGGTTAGGGTACGATTAAAAGTCATCGAGTTTACAGGGTGAATTCAGTTAGGGTAAAGAAAATATGAATTTGTAATTTTCTCCTTTTTATTTCTCAAACCTGAATACCATAAATATGTGTGCTGGAAGATTGAATAAGGAGTTTAAAGTGTAATTTACAAATGAAACAAAAACTGAGTATTGTGTGAAAAAGTATATAAAAACAAACTTGTAAATGTGTTTTGGGTGCACAATTTTTATCTGTGTATTTTTATCGTATCTTACAGAGTTTGTATCAAAGGCCAAACTAATAGATTAACTTTTTCCAAAGTCATGCGCTCACAGACAGACAGCAATACATACATACAGACATACAAGCAGAGAGGGAGACATGAAGACACATTAGTAAAAATATGTTTTTTGGATTCAGGGAGTTTCAAAATGTGGACATTTTACAAATACGGAGGGTGGGGCAATTTTTGCACAAGTCAATACGTTCTCTGATGAGAATTTACAAATTTTGTAATAAAAAATTCTGAGCTTTTCAAAGAATATCAAAATTTATTTGAGTATTTAATATCCTTTCTAGAATATTACAATAACTTTGCTTCCTGATGAAGGAAGGGTTTTAATAACCTAAATTTTTAAATCTACTCTTTAGATATATTTAAAAAAAGATTGATAAATTGGTTTATAATCATTTTTTGATGAAACGAGTAGTTTTTTTTAAATCGTTAACAATTAAAAATTAAAAACTGAAGTGCTTGAACCTCAACTTTCTTTGTTTCATCTAGAGCGGATCCAGCAGACCCGAGCAAATTTCAAAGTTATATATCTCTGGTTTAAATAAACTTAGCTCCACCAACTTTTGTTTTGCTTGTAGTCCAGGGTCTCGCAAAAATGAACATTGT
>NC_046664.1:14483829-14489526 GCF_010883055.1 Belonocnema kinseyi | reverse complement strand
TAATAAATATTTGTTAAATAATGATAAAACTTTTGAGAAAAAATCACCCTGCTGAAAGAAACGTCCGGCTCCTAGTAAGTCATTGCAAAACTTAAAGGTTAATCTTTGGACAAATGACATGAGCTGTGGAAAAATTAATTTGCAACCCGTTCAATCAAAAAAGAGCAAAAAATGTGTTATCAATATTTTTTTGACCCACCGCACAGTTTTTGTTTAAATCATAAAAGTTAATATTACTAATAGAGAAATTAAATTTTTGGAAAAAACAACACAAGACACGAAAGAAATTAATAAACGAAAGTTTTTAACTCAAGAAATGTACAAATTTGTTATTAACCATATTTCGGTAGAACGCGTATATTTGGTTTTTATCGTAAAAAATTATATTGCAAATAAATGAATTAGGTTGCAAGGACGTTTTGTAGACGTTTTACGATTAGATTTCTTATTTCAAGGCACCATTAACTTACTATTCAACCCAAAAAACAGATTTATTCTATAAGCAAGAATTATTTCAATTAGTAATTGATTAAGATTGCGAATAACAATGGGAAATGTTGTTACATGATAATATATGTCGTTGGAGTTTCATTTTTTATGGTCTTATAAACATGTCGACACAAAGAGATTTTTCGTGTTTGAAAGAGACCATTAAATTCAATTGTGGATCAGGATTTTTAATAATAACAGCAAATATTGTGAAATGTCAGTTTCTTCCATTAAAATGTTAATTCATGATAAAATGTCCAATTATGCAAAACATGCATTTTTTCTATCAAAGAGCGACTGTTTAACGCCTTTGCTCAGTTCGAAATTCCTACGATCAGTTCCTGAAAATTTCAGACTCAAATATAAAATTTAAATATAAAACCCTCGAACTACTGACTCGCCAGTTTCAAAACATGAACAAAGAGTCCCCAAACACGCGCAGCCATCCATGCTGAACAATGTATGTATTGTACAACTTCTAGCTCATAATATTTTTAAAATTAATTGCGGAACAAAATAGATAAACGGTTTTAGACTTGTCATATCGAGTTCGTAAATTATTTTTCAAAATTCGGAAGTTATTCACGAAATTACATCAATGTAGGATAAATTTCTCTCATAGACCCAGCTACTTGTATGTGAAATTTTTATGTATAAATTTTTTCCGTGTTCAACTTAAATAACCAAAAAACAGAGCCATTTTCATGAATTCAGCTTCGACAGACCTCTTTAGAATTCAATTAGCTTAACTTTAAAAAAAAAGATGAAATCGGATACAAATTTTAGACTCTGCATCATTGAGACTAATCTTCTAATTCGTTGCACTATGCACCGCATTGTAAAAGAAAATATAAATTTGTTATTAAAATAAATTATCTACCACTTTGTCTAACAAGCGTTACGTGATAATTCATAAAGATCAAGCGTGAGGAGCCTACTGGAGTTTCTCCGATTTCATCTGGCGTCATTGGGGTAATCGTACCGTTATTAATGTTTATTTTTGCCCGTCCTTTAGCGCTAGTGCGAGGATTATAAGTATATATTCCAACAAAAACTCTACTACTCTCCAATAGTGCAAAAACATCACCACCGAATGATGATAATACAATTTGTTCTTCTGTTGGCACGGGCCCATAAACATGCCGTCTTGTAAGTATTTTAATTGGTTTGTCCACCGGAAATGTGTATCTTTGAAGTTGGAATTGCCTATGCGGATTTTTAGCGGGAGAAATTCGAAGAAATTCAAGTTGGTCAAGTTTATACTTGCGCCCGTCTAAAGAAGTAATAGAGGTGGGTGGAGACGTGCGCCTGACAAGAGGATATCTGGATCTGGCACGAAGAGCAGACTTGGAACGAGAATCTCGTCTATCAGAAGAAGAAGGAGGAGGAGAAAAAGAAGAAAAAGAAGAAGAAGAAGAAGAAGAAGAAGAAGAGGAAGTTTTCGTTGATGATGATCCGGTACGTGGAGCACCAGAAATAGGGTTGCCATTAGGTAAACAGTCGAAAGTCGAACTTAAATCTGTAAAGCAAAAAAGATGATTACTTTTTATCAAAGTAGAGAAAAATAGGTGAGAATAAGTCATTTTATCTATTTGGAATGTGCAACAAAATTGTTCTTCAAACATCAACCAGTCAAAAAATCGATAACTAGGCGCTATCGGCCTTATTCACAATATGGTTTATACAGAGGATCTTACTAGCAAATATTACTAAACAATGAAAACGTTATACTTTTCAAGAAATTGCTACATTTCTTTTTATTTTGGAATAAAAAGAAAATGAAAATTATTGGGTCACCATCGGCGTTAACAAACACATTCGCATTAAATGGCAGTTGATTTAAAATAATATATTTACGAAATTCTCTCATCTATTGTGTAATCACAATGATTTATTGTTCAGTTATTCAGCATACCATACTTGTGAACATTTTGTCATCTAGATCGGCCCTAACCGTCATTCTAGTAATTATAAAATCAATTGCAATATCTAGAAGATAAGTCGTATGTTCTGCAAGAAAAATTCACGAATTCAAGGAATTCACAGAAGTCAAGGAATGCACGGAATTGAAGTGATAAAAGCAATTCTCGGAATTTTCGGAACTGGCGGAATTCAATTCATTCACGGAATTAAAAGGATTCAAGGAATTCACGGGATTTGCGGAATTAAAGAAATTAACGAGTTTTAATGCATCTATGATATTCACGGGATTCGCAGATTTGCGCAATTCAAGCAATTCACGAAATTCAACGAATTCATGGAATTCAAGAAATTTAAAGAATTCAAGGAATTCACAAAATCCACGGAATTCATGGAATAAAAGGAATTAACGCAATACAGGGAATTCACGTAATTCAAGGAATTCATGGAAGTTCAGGAATTTAAGGTATTAAGGAAGGTCTATTAAAAAAAATTAACCGAATTTAATTAATTTTTTTAATTCTGCGAATTTCTTCCTTTTTTAAGCTTTTTTGAATTCCGTGAATTTCATACATTGCTCAAATTCCGTACATTACTTCAATTCCACGATTTAAAAAAATTCTCTGAACTAATTAAATTCCGTGAATACCTCAAATTTCTTGAATGCCGTGAATTGTTTGAATTTCCTGAACTTCGTAAATACCTTGAATTCCTTTAACAAAATTGAATGTCTCAAATTCCTTAAATTCGGAGAATTTCTTGAATTCCGTGAATTTCTTGAATTCCGTCAATTGCATGAATTTATTGAATTCTTTGAATTACGTAAATCCCATGAACTCCTGAAATTCCTTGAATATCGTGAATTGGGTTCCTGTACATGAGAACATTGAAAGTGAAGGAAAACAGAAATGCTTTCAAAAAGTAGGAATACAAAAGCCCTTAATGGACCTGAACCACACGGTAGCGCTTTGTTTGCTTCAAGCAAGCATGCTATTAAGAGTTTATCAAAGAACCATATTTATGAAAATCTAAAAAACTCCTGAACATGGTGTTAAAGCAGGTCAGAATATTCTTTCAAATGCTCTCGAATTAAATTAGATAACCTCAGTGCTATGGGACTTAGGTAACCCGGTCCATTTGAAATAATAGGAAGCTCACTGATGCGAAGAGGATACATGCTTAGGTTACTTGAACGTTGGGTCCATATGTTTTTGGGACAGCTTATACAACTTTTTGTATTTCAGATATCAGGTATCATTTTCACCCTGAAAGAAATATAAAGCTTTTCAAAAGCAGGAAGAAGAGTAACATCCTGCAACCAACATACTACCAATTCTAGCAGGACGATCTTTTCAAATAGCCAGTGGTGCCATCATAAAAGAACTACTAGAACAAAAATCCACCAAACAGTATTTATGAGGACAGAATAATAAGTAAAGGCTAATACTGCACTTCCCGATTTGCTTCCCGAAAATATTTACGAAAAGGCGATTTCCCTGTTTAGAAAAATTTAAGTATTAATACTTTAGTATGTCTGAGTAAGACTCGCGTGCGTATTGTACAGATTTAATTTAAAATTAAGACAGCTAGACATGCATCAAACGTTAAGTTCCCCTATCAGTTCTCTCAAGCGGAACTGGAACCGCTGTGAAGAATGTTTAATGTAAGATCTACTGGAATTTATCATTTTCCATCACTCAAAACACCAGTGCTACAAAGCTACCAGTGCTACAAAGATAAATGGGCTGAATATAAAGCACTTCTTTATAAGGCTTATCGGGCTGCTCTAAGGCTACTTATAATAATTATGCCTTTTCATAATCGGCTGTCTTTTCGGGATGCAAGATTTTTTTTCCAAGTTAACTTAACAAGATTCCGGGTTACTACTGTGAGACTTATAAAATTCTACAAGGATTGGTATGTAGCTCTAAGAGAATATTCCAGGCTAAAAAGCTCTACATTTAAGCGTCCCTTCTGCCGTGTTAGGTTATTTTTAAAAATCTACCCCTTCTGCTTCTCTTCTCGGATAGAAGAAGCAGAAGTTAATGCCGTACACGTTTCACTTGCATCGGGTTTGGGTCCTTGAAAGAACCATGATCGTACATTCCAGAGCCTAAAACTGCTCAAAAACAAATAAAAAAAATGATAATGAAGTATACACCCTAATGTAAAGATGTCGGAATTATCGTTCATAAAATAATATATATGTAATACACCTTCCAAAAATGGTATACAGTAAACCTGTCGATATTGTCGATATCAATCGTCTTTCATTGTATAGTTTCTCTTGTATCTCGCTTTCTTTTTCTGGAAAATGAAATTCTTTGTTTTCTGAAAGGATAGGTTATTTAGGTATCTAGTTAGGTTATTAATTCAAAAAAATTATTATGATACAAAATTAACGCACGAGACGAATGTCTTGTTTTTGGTTTTGCAAAAATTTTATTCCACGATTAAAAACTTTTTATTACCATTTCTCAACAATGACGTAATATTTAATCTTGTCTTCGTCTTATTTATTATTCTTATTTTTTACAAAATTAATTTCTCTTATCATAAAGATCATATTTTGCTGTTAAAATGAACTTTATATTTTAAGAAATACGAAAAGTATTGATTTTCTTTAAAATAATTTAGAAATGCGATAATGTGTTTTACTGTAATCGTCAAACGTTCGGTTTTTTGTAAAAATATTATTATTGAGATAATAATAAAAGACCCTACACAAAATACAGAAGTTATATGATCACAACTGTTATTTTGTTATAATATTCAGTTGCTAATAATAATTATAATGTTTGAATGGCAATGTCTTGTGTCTAGATATTAATCTTTTAAGGAAAAAAAAAACAATTGCTTTTTGCAGAAATCAAATTTCTTTTATTTTAAAATGCAACATAATTGCATGTGTTTGTGAAAATTTGGTTTAACAATGTCTGATTGGGTGTTTGTCAACATTCAACGTTACATAGCCCTAAATTGAATCCAGTATATAAATACCATTGACATCAGTAATGAAAGTTATTACGTTTTTAGAAAGAGTCTATTAATTAAAGAAATGCCTTGTTTAAAATTGCTTTTTATAGGAATTTTATTAAGGTAAACTATCATATTTATTGGAAATATCCCACGGCATTCCACTTAAAAGACAATCGATTTATATTAAGCGCTTGGATAGAATTGCTATTGATTTCTGTCAAAGCGAAAAGAGCTAATGTCTTAATAATTCGTATACATTTGTATAAGTTTTTTATTAAAATTTAAGCTAATTCTATGACACCTGACACT
>NC_046664.1:14471028-14483729 GCF_010883055.1 Belonocnema kinseyi | reverse complement strand
GAATGTTTAATACACAAGCTCAAAATAGTGTACCAAACTCCATTGGTCAGGAAAACTTATACTTTTCTATGAACATTCTCTTACTCAATTTTTATTATTTCAAATCATATGTCTCGGTATCTCGAAAATATCATGTAAAATCTGTTTGTGTGACAATTTTTGACTATTTTTAAAAAACATGTTTTATTGAAGTTCCACATAATGTTATCTCCATCAGGCACAAATCAATTTTTTTTAGGACCTACCAATCTGCTAATTACAAAACATATTGAGAAATACTTCAAGATTCTATAACAATGGATTTACTGAAACTCCTACGCTAGTCAGATTCTATAGTATTTCAATGATAATATGTTGACAGAAAAGTATGAGATTTTTCTATGAATACAATTTGACAAAAATTTCTAAAAATTTTAAGATGTGAGTTGACCGAAAGTGTGAGTTTCTAGTATATTAAACTTAACGGAGGCGTAATGAAAATTGATCATTGAAAAACTTTAACATTTTTTGACAGCGAAAATTTTATAGAAATATGCTAGGCATGGGCTCATAGACATACTGTCCTGTGAGTATTTAAATTGGCGTGTCCGCCGGAAAGCTGTATGATCATAGTTGAAATTGTCTATGCTGATTTTTAGGGGAAGTGTGCCGAAGAAATTCAAGTTGATCAAGGTTATACTTGCGCCCATCTAAAGAAGTAATTGAGGTATGTGAAGACGTGCGCCTGGCAGGTGGAGACCTGGATCTGGCACGAAGAGAGAATAACGACCTTCCTTTGGTTCTTTACAATTGTCAGTAGTTTAAATATGATTCCCTAGGTATTCATAGAAAAAAATGAATGCTAAAAACCAAATAAATACAAACATATACAAAATCAAACACATCGAAAGGAATCATAAAAAACTCCATTTAAGAACACTTATTATCTTGAGAACATGGAAGGCAATGAAGAGGTTAAGTTATCATACAGCATGGTTTCTAGCACTTCGAGGGGTGCGACTGGAAATAGCGCTTTCAGTACTCCTGTAAACGAGGCTAAATCTAGTGAGGAAGCTGGGTCCTAAAAAGGCAATAGAAAAAATAAATATTGCAGTGCTAGCAGAACAAAGTACCTCACCTAAAAACTTGCAATTCAAAGCTAAAAATGCTTTAACTGAAAACGATTAGAAAGTCTCAGTCTAATGGAAATCCTTCTCTTTCAGATAGGGATACGGATTTTGCTTGGATCCAGGAACCTTGGTATTACAGGGCAGAATTAAATGTACAAAATAGAAATATATTTCTATAATCTACAATAGAAACGAGGAAAAACATAGTATTCAGCATACCTGTCATTCAATTCTCTAGATTCGCCGCCATAAGAGAAAAAGGACGTTTTTTGAAGTGCGGCGAATCTAAAGGATGGCAACTGATGCATGCCTGTTATGCGTATGCGCAGCATACAATATGGAACGGTAAACAAATCATCAACAGGGGTGAGTACTTTTGACCGTACGTTTTTCCTATGAACTTAACCGCATTTAATCGTAGAAATACAACAACATTTATTATTTGTTATTATATGATTCTTGAGAGAAAAAATATTTCGATTTTGAAGAAAAAAACTTTCTTTTTCTTGAAAATTCGAAATAATTTCATTCTTTTGTAAAAATTTTGTATCTTCTAGTTGTACAAATTCCTGAGATACAGGCGTGGGTTCTTGCGACCCCCAAGAACAGGCCCTTCTAACTTTATGGACAGGTCAACTTTAAACTGGCCAGCCAGGGGCAGGGGGAGCCTATCGGTGTACAGGAAAATCGGGATCAGACCTAAATGACTCTTCCTGGTCTAACTATTACCCAGATTAACTTCCATCATAGCCCTGGCGCCTCTGCAGTTTTGCAGAGGGGCAAGGCTGTGAGGCACACAGGTATCTCACTAATCAAGGAACCCTGGTTAGTTCAAGATACCATTGGGGGCTTAGGGGGGGGGGGCTTCTTGTTATTACAGGGACCCTAACGCGGCCAATCCAAGAGCATGCATGTTGGCGAAGGGAGTCAATATCGTCTCACTGATTGAGCTATGTTCCAGAAATCTGAAGGCGATAATCACGGAGCTTAAAGGAACAGGAAGGCCTACTTTCCATTTGCCAGTGACACCAATCCACCAGTGGAGCTACGTACACTGGTGGAATGCTGCAAGGTAATGGGTCTTCCTCTTCTGTTCGGGTGTGATGCTAACTCCCATCATACTTTTGAACGGAGTGGGGTCAGTTTTCCACAGAACTAAGAAGTGCACTCTCAGGGATGCCCAGGTCAATTAAAGACGTAAATACCCTGGGGATTTCTGCCGAGATTTTCACAGAAACCATTAAATCCACGTATGAAAGTAATTGTCGGCCTTCAAAAGTCCGAAAGGCTGGGGAGATACACTGGTGGAACGCAAATCTCGAAGACCTTCGCAGGCAAACCAGAGAGAGGTTCAGACGTGCCCGTTCTGGCTAAACGAAGGAACTATGGACTTCATTTACATCGATAAGGGATGATTATAGGAGTGCAATACGTAAGGCAAAGCATGAAAGCTGGACCAACTTTTGCACTGATAACGAGAAAGTAGCAGAGACAGCCAGACTGGAGAAGCTGCTTTCTCAAAATCCAGATGCTATTCTCGGGACTCTAAAATTTTCCAGCGGGCGATGTTTAGAGTCTGGCGGGGATACCTTGAAACACCTGATCAAAGCACATTTTCTAGGCTTCACAAAGTTAGTAGATGGGGAACGGCACCTCCGAGGCAACCACAGCCGCCTGTAGCCCAACGGGGCCCGAAGCGGCGGCTTGTTAACGAGATTGTGACCCCAGCTGGGGTCAGGTGGGCCCTGAAGTCTTTCAGTACTTACAAGTCTTCCGGCTCGATTGGTATATATCCAGTCCTCTTACAGAGGGCTGGTGAGATCATCATTGGGACGTTTGTGAGCCTTGCTAGGGCTAGTCTGGCTTTAAGTTATGTTCCGTCGGCATGGAGGGGTGCGAGAGTAGTCTTTATTCCGATGGCAGGAGCGGTTATACTTCACCTAAGGATTTCTGACCCGTTTGCCTCACATCTTTTCTACTAAAAACAGTGGAAAGACTCGTAGAAAGATATATCCGTGATCAGTTCTTGTCAGTTGGCTCTCTTCACAAGCAATAACACACCTATAGGGCTGTTCACTCGACTGAAACTGCCCTTAGCACTGAAGTTAACCTAGTTGAAAGACAACTGAAGCAGAAAGGTCTAGCGATTGGAACCTTCATGGACATCGAAGGAGCCTTTAACAACACCTCTGGAGAGGTGATCCGGGCAGCCATGATCGCACACGGGGTCCCTAGTGCAGTCGTGGAATGGACCTGCCACATGTTAGCCATTAGGAATCTAACCACGACCTTGGGTGACACCACTTTCTGTGGACCCGTTGACTCGGTATGTCCGCAGGGGGGTATTCTATCTCCCTTGTTGTGGTGCCTGGTAGAAGTAGTGGTAGTCGATGAATTGCTTCATCTAGTCACAAGTCAGAGCCTTCACGTTATAGGCTATGCGGACGATATACTGGTTATCGTGCTCGCTCAGCATCTTCATGTGCTTTTCGGAGTAATGCAGCAAGCATAAAGAATAGTAGATTCTTGGTGTAAGAAGACTGGACTAGCATTTAATCCGAGTAAGACGGATGCAGTTGTGTTCACCAGAAGGTGCAAGTGCGGAACCACGATTACATTGAAATTGGCTGGACAAAAACTCTAAATCAATGGGCAGGACAAATATCTAGGAGTCATCCTGGATAAGAAGCTGTCATAGAACGAGCACTTGGGAAACAAGTGCAAGAAGCTAGTAGCGACTCTTTGGCTCTGTAGAAGAGCCATAGGGAAAAGCTTTGACTTGAAACCAAAGACACTTATGTGGATCTACACAGCGACCCTGCGACCTAGACTAACCTATGCGGCAATCGTCTGGTGGACCACGGTCGAACTTTCTACTGTAAACTCCCGACTGGAAAAAATCAGGGGACTGATTCTGATAATTATCACTGGTTCCTCGAAGTCGACACCCACGATGGCCCTGGGGGCACTAATCTGTTTGGAGCCCCTTTATCTCATCATAAAGGCCGTGGCGGCGAAGGCGGCCTGGAGATTAAGTATAATAAACGATAGCGATATCTCCACAGTTATGCGGATACCAATCGACATTACGAGGATGCCAACACTGAGCATGCTCATGGACAAGATGTTCACATGCCGCTACCTCTTTGACAAGAAATACCAAATTAGCCTATCCACGAAACATTAATGGGCTAACGGTGAGGCACACCTGCCCAGTGATAAAGACAGCTAGCTCCTGGAACAAGGAGAACGCTGGAGCAGGTGTATACCGTAGAAAGAACGAAATGGGCTTAATAATTACAATTAGGTCCTACGCAACAGTTCTACAATCTGAGATTATGGCCTTGCTCCAGTATGCCTATAAGGCAATGGAGTATGGCGGAAAAAGAAACATTCGCATCTGCTCTGATAGCAGGGCTGCTATCATAGCTCTGAATAGAACAACGACCACGTCGCTGTTAGTATGGGAGTGCTTTGAGGCACTGAATAAGCTAGCGACAGAAAACTGAGTCATTCTGCTTTGGATCCCTGGACGCAGTGGCGTCAATGGTAACGAGCTATCGAACAGGCTAGCAAAGCTAGCAGCAAAGGGAAGTTTTACTGGACCTGAGCCAGTTGTAGGCATTTTCAGTAGGTTTTTCACTAAAGATATTAAAAGTTGACTAAACGAGCAATATCAGAATGAGTGGGA
Source organism: Belonocnema kinseyi (assembly GCF_010883055.1). Lineage (NCBI taxonomy): Eukaryota > Metazoa > Arthropoda > Insecta > Hymenoptera > Cynipidae > Belonocnema > Belonocnema kinseyi. Next base: position 14,478,929 of record NC_046664.1, on the reverse strand, counting down.
CGCGGTCTCCGGCTGCAAAAAGGCTAAAACACTCTTGGGCTCAAAGCTAAACCCTTATCGAGTGAAAGAAATATTTAAGCTCGGGAGGAAGGAAGTCAAAGTCCTGACAGAAATGATTATAGGACATGGACATCTCCGGTACTAAAGACCGGATATAGGTTATTAACCGGATATAGATATAGGGCTTGAAGAAAGCCTGATATATTAGCCAACAGCGTGGCCGCAGTCCTCTATGTATGGAGAGGGCTTTGGGGCCTATGGAGCGTACGAAGGAAGTCAATAAATGAACTCAAGTTTTAGACAATAATTCTGTTATAAAAAATAAAAAAACTTAATCACAAATAAAAATTAACCAGTTGTCAAAAGTGAATTTACTAATTCTATTTGTGTCTGAGATTTGGTTTTAAAATATCCTGTTTGGATGAAATTTGTATTGATGTCTATTAAAGCGAAGTGAGTCAGTATCTGCATATATCTTACACATTTGTATAGGTTTCTAAGTGAAAATGCAATTCAGTCCTGTGAAATATGACATCTCAAATGTCTATAGATCTTAATATACAAGCTCAACATTTTTTACTGCACTCCATCGATCGGAAAAATTTATATATCCTAGATCTCCAACTATATTATTTAATAGAAGTTTTGTATTATTACGATTTCATAGAATTTTAATGAAAATATGATGATGAAAAATTAAAGGATTTCTTAGTTAACGGAATTTGATTGAAAGGCTTCACTGAGAATCTCAAGTGAGCAAGAAGAAGAAAAATAAATTTAAAGAAAAGGGAGTGTTTTATAAAGACTCTCCCACACCTCGTAAGACAACTTCACAACGCGAGAATAGATCTTTCGTTAAAAAACGTTCATCGATTCATTCATAATGTTTGTCCAAAGTTATAACATTTTCGTTTCAAATAGTGAATTTAATTGAGAAAATAGTCACTGACTAGAGTAGTGAATTCGCCACATACTATACGCGTATGTGAGTATTTCATTATACCGGACGATATAGAGATTAGATAACGCGGCGCGACATACCACCTGACATTCGTTAACATAAGTTCGAAATATTAAAAATGAGATATACTACTAAACATACCCTAATAATAAGAAGAAGTCATGGCTGACGAAATTAAGAAAAAGCTATTTTCACAGACGGAAATCCCCCATCCCAACCTCCTAGTGGCTGCGAATGCAGATAAAATATAGAATCTGAACCAATTGATTTTAGGATTCTCTAAAGGTTGCAAAAAAGAATTTACCACTTCAAACGAAGTTAACCCTACAAGAGACAGACTTTAATAAAGGTCAAATAAACGTATTCCAACCACAAGAGAAACTATCCCTACAATCAACGCAGTCAAATGAATTAAAAAATATTCCACAGACAAGATAATATGAGAGTGAAAGACTTTATCGCTCTTGTAGTAAGAATTAGATCACGGTGTTCAAGTCAAGGTGTTTTATTATACTGGATCTTCGCAGAAAAAATCGAAGGCGAAACGGAAAAATCCATTCGTTTCCTGTCAATTCAGTATTATAATGATCTTTTCTAGGAACTTAGAACTAATTTTGGAACTAACGTCACACTATAAACCAAATATTCAACCAAAGAATGCACGTACTTTTGTATGCTGTTCAGACGAAAAATCCCTTGACACATGAATGATAAATTTCCATAAGAAATAAAGAGCAAACAGTTCTAAAAAAATACATCATGAATTTTAGAGTAGAACTTTCAGACCGAGTTTTAAGCAAGAATCCCAACGAGGTTAAAGAAGTACGACAAATTGTCAACAAATCTCCGTCTAAACCTTTAAACTCCCAATTGAATTTAAAAAAAATTTCTTTATCAAACAATTCTCCAACTCACAGAATACCTTTGCAGCATAATATCCAGTTATTTTGCGGTCACTGCAAAATCCCTGAAAACGCCGAAAATCAATGTTTCTGCAAACAAACAAAATATTTATGCGGCCACCATGTTGCGAAACGAGTTTTAAACGTTTACAGATGCTCTTTAATCTGCAACCGGGACACCCGGTTTGTTACATCTTAAGAATTTTAAATGAACCTGAGCTAAAATTCACCACTACCGAGAAAAAAACATCAGCAATCGTCTGGGCAGTTGAGTGGTTTCGTCAATATCTTTTCGGAAGTCCATTCATATTACAACCAGACGATCAAACTTTGACATGGCATTTTAACGTAAAAAACACTTTATCCAGGTTAATGAGGTGGAGATTTTAGACGAAGGCATACACATACAAGGTCGTGTATTATAAAAGGAAGAAAAATACGGCATCCGGCGCGCTTTTGAAAATGCATTTCATTCAAAATCAAAATCTTTTAGAAAAATCGGAAGAGAATGCCAACGGCATTAATGAACCAATTTCTGAAAGATTGCGAAATCATGAACCAACAGATGAAAAGGAAATTCAAAACGATTATGAAAACTTTGGAATTCGTCCCAAGGTTAAAGCAGTTAATCCGGAAATAACGTGTGAGGGATAACACATATCAAAATAATTTATATTGATCACTCATAAGAAGAAAGAAAATCCTTGGATTCTCAGTTAAATCTAAGTCTTACAATGATTGATTGTATGCCTGAGACTCCGCGCCACTAACCATCGTGAAGTGTGAAGAACAAACAAAGGATAAGAAGTTAAAATGTTAATTATACAATTATTGGTGAGCACTAGGAATTCATTTCTTTTTTTATAACTTTATATTTTGAAAGAAAACTGGTCTTTGAGGCCAGGGAGCTATCAAGACAACCTCTCAGAAACAAAACCGAGACGTATATTTATTTTTTAATTACCAAAAGGAAGAATTTTCAAATGAGATGACTCATACTAAAATCGATATCTAGCCTGAGAGTTCTACCTTATTCAGCTGTAGCTATCCACGACGGGAGCGGAAGGCGGAGAGCCTAAGCTCGCTAGGAGCCTTAGACCTCGAGCGACGAGACGAAACGGATCGGTGTCGGGCTGAACTGCCTGTTTGTTACAAGCACTATGGGAAACGACGAGCAAAATCAGATTTGCTAATTAGCAATTTATTCCCAAATATATTTTTGTCTTGAATATATTCACATTACGATTTTTAATATTTTACTGTAGCATTTTACAGTAGAAAGAAGGAAATGAAAATAATACCTTTTTCTATTAAGCGTATATACAATTTCAAAAAATTTTAAACAGCCACAGTTAAGGACCACTGGTACCAACTGTCTTAAATGAAAATGACACGGGCTTTCAGTAGTAACGCGGTAAATCACACGTATGCCCACGATTCACAACCGTAAGATTGGTGGTCACAGGGCATAATGCAATCACAATTCCAGGCCGGCGAAATGTTTGTGTTGTTTGAGGGAACGAAGCAATCCAAATATGAGAGATTTCTGCATCTATTTCGCAAATGCGTTGGCATACATTACTTCACTATCAAAATTTCTACTTTTAAACCGATCGTTAAGCTTGTTTCGACTTTAGATCGAAATTAAAAGCAACTCAATTAAGATCCTGTCAGCCTTATATCAGGTTATATAACCGCTATAATATATTGCTTGGATATTTGGTATACTATTTAGCATTTCGGGTGGTACAGCAGAGAATGAATCTTTATTTATTCCCATAAACGAGGCTAAAGCTACTGAGGATGCTGGGTCAGCGATGAAAATTGTTGTTTAAACAAAATAATGTTTTTTTAATCGGCCGCAACACATTTATTCGAAATTTCCTAAGCATTAATTTAGAAAAATAACTGTTTGTCGAAAATGAATTTAAAATCGCTATTGATAATAATTCTTTGAAGAAGTATAATATTTGTCTAAAGTGTCCCACGGTGTGCCGCTTTAAAATCAATCAATTTCTATCAAACGTTTGGATGAAATTTCTGCTGATTCCTATCAAAGCGAAATGAGTCAGTGTCTTTATAATTCTTATACATTTGTGTACGGTTCTTGATTAATATTCAATCCAATCCTTTCAACGGTGACATTCCACCTTTCTATATACTTCAATACACAAGCTCAAAATTTTTTGTTAAACTCCATCCGTCGGAAAAACCTAGACTTTTCTATCAACATTCTCACATTCAATTTTTATTATTCTAAATCCTATATCGCGACATCTTGAAAATATCAAGAAAACTATTTTCTTTTAAAATTTTTAACTTTGCCTATAGACTGTTTTTAATTGAAATTCTTTCGAATCCTTTAGCCCCACACACGTATCAAATTTTACTTTCTAGGACCTACTAATCTGCTAATTTACAAGACATTCATAAATACTTCAAGGTTCTATTACATGGGATTTGATCACAGTTCTATGCCAATAAAATTATATAGTATTTTAATGTATTTAAAATTTAAAAAGGCATAATGAGAATTCCTTGACCAAAAAGTATACGATTTCTTAAAGCTAGAATTTTATAGAAATATCCTAGACCGCCTAATATTTTATTTGATAGAAGTTTTGTATTAATATGATTTGATGGAATGGTACTGAAAATATGACCATGGAAATTATAAGATTTATGGTTGATGCAGTTTGATAGAAAGTTCTATAAAATGCGCTGATATATTACAATATAAAGATATTTTATCTTATGATATTTTCTGCAATTTGTATGCATGTAAAATTCAGAAAGACGTATTTGAAATTATATCGTAAAGTATTATATTTACCAATAGAATTAAGGATGACCGTCAATGTCAGGATCAGAATATAAATAATCCCCATTGTTTGCAATCAGGAGAAAAACTGTTTAATACAACATTAAAGAATTAGGTTAATAATTAATCTAATTACTATTTTAATGTTTCATAAGAGTATATAAATATTTTTTGGTTATTCTTATCTCATGGATTATGGTCTTCGAGAGTGCTTCTCTGAAATATTTATATAATCTTATATCTTTTATTTACCTTTGCAGGAATTCTTATTTCACGTTTAAACACATTTTATGATTGTCAAAGAATCACGTGATAATTATTCACGTCCTTGGTTTATGTATTAAAAGTATGATCTGCTCTGCATTCAATCAATTTAAATCATTTAAAGGAATAATTTACTAAATTTGATCATAATATAAACGCCAAATTCAAAAACGATGTGCTTGATTTAAAAACCTTGGACTTTACAGCTACTTATTTTTAAAATTGTGCAATAAAATGACTTGCATATTGACGACTTCAGCCTTATCTACAGTGTACATTAGCTGTTTTTGAGTCTCGTAGAATTAGTCTTCGCAGATTTATTCGTGAAAAAAACCTTTTTTACTGATTTACAACTTCTTATCTACAAAAAGCAACATACTACGATAGGTAGTTTTTCAACCACAATGGTTAATCTTAGTACAAATTTTTAGAAATAAAATACAGCTAAATCGCACTCTTGAACAAATAGCATGTTCTTTTCTGTAGATTCATTAGTGTTACAAAATTTTAAAATTCGTTTATTGTAACAAATGTACCATTGATGTATTATTGCCTTATTGCCTAATGGTTAATGTTAAGGTGAACATTCTTTTCGTGACATTTCGGGAGTGAAACCTCGATAATCATAGAAATATCAGAGCTATAGAGCCTTTATTTTGTAGCACTTCTTCCTTTTTGCTTCAAAACAATATTTTGAATCCCTGAATAAAAATTTAAGAATAAGAAGAATTTTTGTATAACAGACGCCAAATACATTTTATTGCTTTTGCTACTATTTTCTCATTTTTGCTATTCAAGATAAATTTGAGTTGGAAAGCGTTTACGACGAATTAACACAAAGCTTGATATAAGATTATATTTCAGTTTATTGGATAGAATTCAGCGAACTAAAAAGTAACTCGCTTTAATTTAAAAGATTTCAGCAAGAGTTAGCAAAATCAAGAGAATTTGAAATAATCAGAACACAGATACAGTTAAAGTGCAAGCAGTAGAATTTTGAATCACAAAATTTTATATAATTTTTTTCAAAGAATATAATACGACATATTTTAACTATTTTCCTGAATTTTTGTTCATTTAAAATTAAAGGATTGTCCCACTCGAATTAAGAAGAAGTTTCGAAAGTTTTATCCGGGCTAATATGAAGTATTTTCCGTCAACAGAGAATTTTCGTAAAAAAGTTTTATTTCTTTTACGAACAACTAGAGATTCAGAAAAATACAAAAACTAGTTGCATGATATCTTATATCGTTCCAAGAAAGAGAAAAATATCAATTTTTGAAACAAAAATTCTAATGGCCACAAAAATGATATGGAAAGCATTTTTGAAGAATATTGGTTAAAATCGGAAAAAGAGTATTTGTGTATTTCCCGTCTGAAATTCGAAAATCTATTAAGTGGATTTTCTGACCAAAACCATTTTTATTTATTATATGCAATGTTGAAAAAGCACATTTCGTAAGGAGCCTACGACAATTTCACCGATTTCAGTTTTGATCGTACTCAAAATGAATGTGAGGACTATAGGCATATATTTCAACAAAACCATTACGACTTTCAAATATTGAGCAGGCATCTACATCGATTGCTGATAATGCAATTTGCACCTTTGTTGGCATGAGCTTATAGACGCTCCGTACTGCAAGTAAAGAAATTGATTTATCTGTCGGAAATGTGAAAAGGAAAAAGAAAATGGTTTGCTACGCGGAAAAGCAAAATTAGGGTCACTATTAGGATTTATATTTATATATCATAAAGAAGATGAATGAAAGAAGTTAGATTACTTGAACTAAGGCTAATTTGCTAATTATCCTGAGAAAAAAACTCTTTGAAACTTAATCACAAAAAATTTTTGAAGACTATTTTGTTACTGTCTAAAATCATGAACAAAGAATCGCGCTTTGAATGTACTATTTTTCTTAGTGGGTATTTACAAATCTTTGGAACTTACTCAATGCAGTGTGCAAGCCAAAATACATATATTTAAATGAAAGATGATCAAACGGCGTTACAAATAAAGCATTTTTCATTGATTTTTATGCAATTTCCACATGATAGAATACATTCTTAGGATCAAGAAAACAAAAATATTTTGTATATCTCATTATTTCAATCTGATCTTCGACCTAAAATAAGCCAATACTTCCTTTACTACATTTTTCTCGGAAAAGCATGAGAAATAATTCTGCAAACTCTGGATAAATTGAAATACCCGCACTTTCCTCTTCGCTTATCCCCTTCAAGCCTACGTTTAAAATGTTTTTCACTGCCTCATCTAAAAAATTTTACCTTTCAATAAATTGTAAACCGAAACATTTAATACTAAAAGAGCACACTGGGTGCCTCACATCCCATGGGATATCTATTTTTTCCGATCGTCTACTTTTTTTAAAAGTATTTTCTTCAAAAATATCACTGATTATTGAGGTTTAGAATTTTTTTCTATTTTGCAATTTTTCAACACCACTCACGATTTTTTTTAATCAAAAATGGGATCCTCACTTTTGGATTTTCTGATCACATTGTGTGGTAATGTGTCCCATTTTGCCACAATTTTAACACCTTGAATTTAAAATGTAGGTCCTTTTTCTGTCCTTATCTTTCTCCTTAACTCTAGAGCTTCATCTTCTTTCACTCATTTTCCGGTGCTTTTAGTGTAGTAGGCAGTCTGATAAGTACCTGAAAATTCTAAGAGATGGCATTAGTATTCACTAATATGAACCATTTTAGTCGAGCTTGATCCTTCAAATGACGCCTGTCAAAACTTCAGCCATTTATGTTTACGCATTTACAAGTTACAGCACTGAGAAGCGACTAACCTCCGAGTTTTTTTTTTTAATGTGGAAAAATGTGAGTTTCGAGTTTTGATCAAACACTACTATCTTCGAAAGAAAACGATATCCGAGACCAAGGCCAAGCTGGATAAGTATTACCCGGACTCTGCACCGTCGAT
>NC_046664.1:14463768-14470928 GCF_010883055.1 Belonocnema kinseyi | reverse complement strand
TGTATCGACCTAAAAGGAGAGTATGTTGAAAAATAAAACCGACTTTGGCCAAAAAAACGTCTCCGCGTTTCATTTTTCAGGGACTTATCAGACTGCCTAGTACTTCACCAATACTGGTTTTACCTTGCAAAGTTCATGTGCGAACTTGACTACTTCTAACGGCAGGGAATTAAATTTCCTTGCCCAAGAAAAAGTGATTTTTGGGACCTAGCCGTAATGAGGAAGCCTAGGAACTCTCGCTGGTAGCGATGGCCTAGAAGATGCAGCAATGACCAACTCTGAAGTAAAGTAAAGTCGGGTGAAGGTATGTGCGTGTACTTGACCAAGCAGCGAATTCGGGTCCTGAGATACCAAGCAACCTTTCACTGTAAATTGCTTAATCCCCACAAGAGTTGCTTGTTCGAACGGACCCTTTAATTCCCTAGATGCTCGTGGAAGAAAAATCCTAAAAACCAAACAAACACATCGAGAAAAATCTTCAACGACCCCATTCATGAACACTTATTCTCTTGAGAAGATAGAAAGCAACAAAGGGGATAAGTCATCAGCATTCTACGAAATGGTTCATCGACGGAGGAAGCGTTTCCAAGTTATGGGAAGATGCCGCAATTGTGTGAATGCAAAAAAGTATCATATTTATCGGAAGTGTCCCGCGGTGTCCCGCCTAAAAAGTAGTCAATTTTTATCAAACTTTTAGATACAACTCCTACTGATTTCCATCAAAGCGAAATGAGCCGGTGTCTCCATAATTCTTGTAAATTTGTATACGTTTCATAATTAAGGATGGAATCACGTGTAACAGCCTGTAAATTAAGATATTTTTGGGGACTTTTTTTGGAGATAAAAATGATAACGAATCTTTCTCAAACTTTTTTGGATTACTAATATACTTTTGAAGTATAAAACAAATGTATTTCAGCCCAATACATCAATAATATTTTATTTTATAAGGGCGGGTATCCGACATGGCCAAATTCGGTAGGTCAAACATCTGCTTGAAATTGCTAAAAAAAAATGTTAATTTTTTTTTATAATTTGGAGTGGTTCGTCGACAAATAAAACATTTCAGAAATCTATATGCACTTTTAAGTCGATCCGTCAAATACCTTTTGAGCTATGAGTCGAGAAATTATGTAAAATGTGAAACCGAGAAAAACTTGTTTTAAGATTTACATAGTAAAAATTTTCTTACGGGTTCCAATCTTTATTCGGATATACTGGGAGCTTACATTAGGCGCACTTCTTTTTCGTGGAGCAGATATATTTCCAAAATCATATTTTTTTCGATTTTGCTGATTGGCTGCGATTTTTTCACTTGCGAGTAGCCGACCTTGTGTGGGATGGATCATGGCCCGACCTTCGTGCAGTTTTAGCGATAAGGAGCTCACCTACGGCTCTGGAATTTTTACCTCATGTTTTGGAATGCCATGCTATCATTTAGGAAAAAGTAAAAAAAAAATCAATTTATCGGGTCCGCTACACGGTATTCCCTTCTTATAATTTAAACCAATTTCATCAAATATGACATTGAATCACTTTCAAATTATATCATTTTAAATCTTATGCCTTGACATCTTTTAAATATCAATAAATCTATGGTCGTTCAAAAATTTTAATGTTCATCTATCAGCTGTTTTTAACTGAAATTGTATCCAATCTTATCAGCATGACACACGTAGCAAATTCTATTTTCCAGTGCCTACTGATCTACTAATTGCAATATAAAAATCTGTTACCTTGTTTTTTGCATTCAGGAGGAAAACTGTTTAATGCAACAATGAATAATTTATTCTTTTAAATGGAAACTAAAATGTCAGTCAATTACTGGTCATATTTATTGAATTCACGTCTGAGAGATTCTCAGTACATAGTTGATAAACGTTTTGACTGTGCGTCAACAGTCCTCATCAGTACAAATCTTTCTACGAAATTTGCACCTGTTTGTTAAATTTATTTGTTGGCTACTGAATTGAATCCACCTGCTGGACAAACAATAATTTTAATCAATAATAATTGTAATCTTCATTCAAGTCCGTCCAGCAGATGGAGTCAATGCAGTAACCAAAAAATAAATTTAACAAACAGGTGAAAATTTCGTAGACAGATTTTTACTGATGAGGACTGTCGATGTACAGTCGAAACGTTTATCAACTATGCACCGAGAATCTCTCAGCCATGAATTCAATAAATATGACCAGTAATTGATTGACATTTTAATTTCCATCTACAAGAATATTATTACACCATGGTCAACAACTAAACTTCTTATATAAATGAATAATTTAGTTAACAATGTATCTAATTATTATCTTTATAATTAATAAGAGTATATAAATATGCGTTATTATCCTAATATCGTGAATCATAGGTATCGAACTTGTTCTTCTGAAATACTCGTATTTATATTTCATAAATAACGCCAAAAAGAAATTCAGTTATTCTTACGGTTAGCCCAAATTCGGTTTGAAAAATTAGGATAACAAATTAGAACACGGGGTGAATCAATTTAAAACATTTTAAGGAATAATTGATTAAATTTGACGATCGGTTAAACGCCAAATTCAGAAACAATCTTTTTGCTTGAAAAACCTTGGGCTTCAGAGCTACTTAATTTTGAAATCGTGCAATAAAATGACTTCGACATAAATGGCTTTAGCCATATCTAAAGTTTAAAACAGCGGTTTCTTAATATTTTAGAATTAGTTTTCGCTAATATATTTTTTAAAACTTTCTTTATAGCTTGGTATCTTCTTCTAATCTACTAAAAATAACATATTGCCATAGGCTGACTTTCGATGCCAATGTTTATCATTATAAATAATTGTTATAAATTAAATACACCTACATCGCACATTTGAAGAAAAATCATTTTTCTTTTCCGCAAATTCATTAATTTTTCATAATTTTAATATTCGTTTTTTAAAATTAATGCATATTTTACATACATATCAATAAAGGTAGAACATAATAAATTGAGAAACTTGTAATATATAGCATCGACAATGCAAATGTCAAAGCGAGCCCAGATAAAACTTTCAAATAGTTCTGTCTGAAATAAAAATAAATTTTGTACAATTAAATAATATTATCCATTACCGCAGTCCGCCTATTCGTGCATACAAAAATTAATCTCAAAATTGCATGATTTTCAAACATCTTGCATGTTTTTCCGTAGACAGCGGTTTTGTAAGTACATTAGCAATTGGCTATCTTAAAAAGTTCCACATATTCTCCCACTATGGTAGATAAGGCAATTCCGTTTTATTTTCTAGAACCCGAGCTGATTGGTCCTTGCACAAATGTTGTGACAATTTTCGAACACGATTTTTGATCATCGATATCACTTTCACAGTCCGAATCCACAGAAGTGATTATTTTCGCTCCAGTATTTACACATATGATCCCGTAGTTAAGTGTTCCAGTAAGATATCTCAAAACCCTTTTTCTTTTTTCGTAGATCAGCCATGAATCCACTTAAAAATTACCCAAAAATGCCGATCTGTTTTAGATAAGGGACGCTCTTCATGTAACCTTGTTATTCTATTAAAGAACTTTCCCAGCTCCAACGGAGTCAAAGCTAGATTGGCAGAGTACATTCAAAATTTCTTATTCAATTGTCTGGTGTATTTTTCTTACGATAATTCAACTTTTCCAGTTGATACATTTGTCTCGACACTTTTTCATGCAAGTAACAAATCATCATCGTAAACCGTGGTTTATTTAATCGCCAAGCTTTTTCTTCCGGACTACCCTAGATGAAAATCCTCGGCTGCTCCATATATATTTCATCAGATAGATTACCTTGCACGTAAGTTGCTATACCGTGCACGCGAAAATCCTTTTCCACGCCCAGAAAGAAAAGCTCGGACTTCTACGAATCTCGCTAATGCAAAACGTTTAGCTTTTTATTTTTTCACTGCACAAGCTTGGTTCTTTTTGGTACAAAAAGCCTAATGATATGCAATGGGTCTTTTGCTTTTTTGTGGCCGTTTTTCTGTTTCTCTCTCGCTCCATTATTGCTATTTAAATTTCTTCAAGATGTTATGGTGTTGGCCAGGGTCAACAACAATTGAAAATGTTGATTTGAAATAATTTAAAGTATTGATTACTGGCTTAGACCAGTAATCTGTAGTAAGTCCTTCAAGATTTTTTCTTTAAAACCTTTCGGATTTTCAGGATCATCCAAAACTGAAATTTCTAAGGGAAATAAAACGAGATATCCAGTATTATCTACATTCACATTTTCTTTAATCTGAAATCACGATTTTAAATTACTATTAAAGCGGCACGTTCCCGTAAACGGTAAGCTTTGGATTTACTTAAACTGCGCAGCAAATTCTTGTAGGAGTATTTCCGTTGCACTTTTGTCAACGCCATTTTGTTCTGGGGTATATTTGGCAGATAATACAGCCAAAGTGAAGAGATTTTTCGTATACTTAAACCGAATTCTTTATCTAAATGTTATTTACATGTAAGTTCTTTAAGGTATCATAACCCAAACGTTCACAAATAGCTACTTTTCTTCATCTTTGAGGCAATATAATACGATCAGAATTTTGATCCTAAAAACTGCTACTTTTCTTCACCTTGCATTCACATTTTTAATCATCTGAACCGATTATTTTTCCAAGATATGACGCATTATCCATTTATTCGCTTTCTTGGCCTACTTTGCTGGCTTTTCATGGTGCCGCTTTTCCTTATCACTTTCCCCTTTCCTCTTCTGAAAAAAACTCTGAATTTGTGATTGAAAGTTTAAGAAGGAGCAGAAAAATTGTAAAGAAGAAAGATTTTTTTATTTAGAAAACAAAAAAGTTTATCTTTTAATATTCAGTTTTCTTGAAAAAAAAACTGTGTCGCATTTCAATGTGTCCCCTTTGAAACTACTTTTTCAGATCACGTCGAGGATGAGAGTTCGAATATCATTTTCATCAATTGAAGAATTTGTATAATTTTTGGGTTTTTTATATTATTTTATGAATTATTGGGGATAAATGAAGATGTGCTTTTATTTCTACTACTGATCACAGCAAGTTTTTTCGCCTCATTTTAACGTATTGAAGACCTATTTTAGGCAATCAAATTTTTAAGAAATATATTTCTCGAGTATATTTAGTTGTTTGGTTTGTGGTAACACGCACTACGCTGTAATACAAAGAGATTCGACGTGACGGGCCTACTGGAGTTTGTAAAGACATTACCATCGATTGAAAATAATACAATTTGTTGTTCTTTCGGGGTGGGCCCGTAGAAATTCGGAAAAGTGTATCTTTGGAATTCAAATTGTTGAAGCGGATTTTTCGAGGGAATAATTCGAATAAATTGAAGAGGGTCAACTTCATATTCACGTCCGTCTAAAGAAGCAATACTAGTAGGTAAAGGCGTGAGTCTGGCAGGAGGAGACCTGGATCTGGTTCGGAAAGAAGACTTGGCAGGAGAATGTTTTCTTTCAGAAAAAGAAGTTAATGATAATCCGCTACGAGGAACACCAGGAATAGAATATCCATTAGGTAGACACTCAAATGGAGAAATTAAATCTGTAAGAAGAAACAAACGCTTACATTTCTTAAGGCAGGGATAACTGTCCAAGAATAGTTCATTTTATTTTTTTGGAATACGCAAAAACATTTTTGCTCCTCAAGAAATAAGGGGCAATTAATTAGTTACGTAAGGGCGATTTAAGCTATTTTTACCCCTTCCCCCTATTCATGTAAGGACACATAATGTTTCTTCGACTCCCCCTCCCTTCATTACCGTCGCAAACTGATTAGCATTGTCATAAGCATCGCAAACCATCCTGGCACAAACATTTCCAATCGGATTGAATCCGGAGAAACGGGAGGCCACTCAAATACTGAAATCTGCGCTTTGCCCAACAAATATTATAAAGACTTACTGTTGCATATTGACGCATTGCCCTGTTGAAATCTCATCCGAGCAGAGCGGAATCGTTGAATTTTGAGTTTGAGATGTTCTTAAATTACTGCATGATAATCTTTGCTGTTTATTTTATGATTAATGAAAACCCAACCTTCCCGAAGCCACCGCATTCTGCCCATACCATGATGGATCCGCACCGTTATTTCGGGTGAAAAAAACGAGGCTCTTGTCGAAAATCACGCCAATAGAGTCGCTGTCTAAATTAAACTTTTTTCAGTCAGACCAGATAATCTAAAACACACGTGAAAGACCAAAGACCTATTATGATACTACGTAGACTAAAAAAAGGAAATGGTTAAGAATTAAAAATAAATGTACGATGGGTCGGACACCTTCAAACATTCATGCGTCCAATGCAGCTTCTCTTCCGCAAAATTGAAGCGTCCCCGGATGTGATGTGGATTTAGCTTTGGCGCTTTCTGGATGTTCTCTCGAATCAAATCTGGGCAATCATTTAAAGCTCAGTCCACCGTGTTTTAGAGTTGTAAGGCCTTACTTCATTCATAACTCTTCTTCAGCCTTTAGTTATTTGAACGGCGACAGTAACTATTTTTGTTTTACCGCAATCTGAGAGCTTGGATCGTGATCCACGTTTTTAAAAATATTTCTTTACCTTTTATTTTGCATATTTTTCGATTGCATTGCTAAAACGTTTGATCAGCTTAGGTTATTACTCCTGTTCCACCACCACTTTTTCCCTAAAACTCTATAACTGCCCTCAGGAAAACCGATGGATAACGCTGATTTTGAACAAAACAGCGTAAAATCCTCGGATCTGAAGTTTTTTAGGTCAATCCTAGGCACTGTAAATCTGCTTCGGTCATCTTAAGCGACTGGACCGAACAGGCCACGCGCAGAGGTGGCGCTTGAGAGGGGTCCTCTTGTACTTTTAATCTTGTTCATCAGTATTTTTTTAACTTTTTGTAGATTTAAAAAATATATTTATTACAATTGTTATTTATTTACAATTCTTCAAATGCCGCATTATACCCATATCAACGAATAAAATAATTATTAGCACTTTTCTCATTTCTTAAATTTCTTATAAAGTAGAATATTAATAAAAATGTGGATATCATTAAAAGATGAAACTATTTTTAATGAAATTGTGCATTTAAATTCTTAATACAGTCTGTCAAGTTAAAGCGTGGGTGGCTTTACTCGCAGTCGGTAAGGTGTATCGACATGATTTTGGTGTCAAAATATTAAGAAGAGCTCCC
>NC_046664.1:14451534-14463668 GCF_010883055.1 Belonocnema kinseyi | reverse complement strand
ACACATTCAACCTCAAGATTAGTGCAGCGGATTGTAAAACATCCGGTAAAAGCGCATCTCTGGGGTTGTTTCTCGAAACATGGGTTTGGGAGATTGCACCTACATATACGGAACTCATTTTTTGTAACACACTTATAGACATGCCTTCGTGTAAGTATTTCAATTGTTTTGTCCGCCGGAAATGTGTATCTTCGAAGTTGGAATTGCCTTTGCGGATTTTTAGCTGGAGAAAGTCGCAGAAATTTAAATTGGTCAAGTTCATACTTGTTCCCATCTAAAGAAGTTATACAGGTAGATGGAGGCATGTGCCTGGCAGGAGGAGACCTAAGCCTGGCACGGAAAGAAGGCTTAGCACAGGGATGTCGTCTACCAGAAAAAAGAGAAGAAGAAGATGGTCTACGACGATGAATACCAGGAATAATGGCGCAATTAGGTGAAATTTCAAACGGTGTATTAAAATCTGTAAGAAAGAACAGCACATTACACTTTTTCGAGTCAAGAAAACTATACAAAAGCTGGTCATTTTAGTGTTTTGGAATGCACAAAAACATTTTTTGTTGAAACATTAACCAGTGGACAAAATGGATATCTAACAGTTCCCGGCTTAATTCACAAAATAATTTATATTGCAAATAATAAGCAATCTTCGAAACCTCTATACTCTAAAGATATTTTTTAGTTTATTTTTATTTTAGATTAAAAAGAAAATTAATTTACTTGAGGCTCCATTGCCATGCACGAAGACATTCTCATTTATCTAATTCTCTAATCAATTATATTATCAGAATAATGTAGTTCAAGATTCTAGCTATTATAAGAGCAATTTCAATGTTTAGAAAAAAAACAGTGAGCTCTGCAAAAAAAATTAGTAAGATCGAATTTTTAGGCCTCTGAAAAACAAAAATTTTTTTTGTTTTTAATTTTTTTGTTGTCGACGTTTCGAGAGTCAAATTCTCTCCTTATCAGAAAAACAGAACTCCAGTATCAAATTATAAGTCCTTAGATTTATAAAAGGAGACAATGTATTTAACAATTAAATCATGTTTTAAAAATATTTCAATTTCAAATTTGTTCTGTGTTGCTGATACTTGAAATTCTATCATGTTTAAAAGAAAGGAGCTCATCGATAATTTATTAGTATTCAAAAAATTTCTAACACACTTTTGAATTCAAATTTAAGATAGGAAACAGAAATCACGCTCCGTTTCATATGTTTTCGTTTTCTACTTTACCGCGTTGTCCTAAGCCAAATAGCATTGTACTAAGAGTTTCGCTAGTCGCATTGTGTAAAACATTATTTAACGTATATTTTATTTCACCTGTTGATTTTGGTTAATTCAAGTACTATAATTAATTTAATTTAATTAATACATTTATAGCTATCAGAATTCAGTTTTTATCTGTATTCCTTAAATTTAAAAAAATAATTTGTATGCATAATATGCATACAAATTGAATAAAAATAATACTTACTTCCTTGTTTTCATAATTTATTTTTATTTTTAATCTTGTTTTTTACGATTAAATAAAAATACTGTGCGTCTGTATAGGGTCTAATACAGAAATATATATATATATATATATATATATATATACACACACACACATATATATATATATAGTCCTATATAGGATCCTGTGGCCTCTTTCGTCTTTTCTGTCATTTTCCAAAAATTTTATTTTTTTATTTTGAATCTTATTTTTTTACAATTAAAAGGATATCTACTCATCCTATCTAAAAATGATTAATAATAAATCAATAGATTTTTTCAGGCGAACATTTTTTGTCTGCTAATTTTAGTTAGTACGTTGTCATTTTCAACAAAATTTAATATTTTTATTTTGAATTTGAATTCTTACGCCTAAAGCAAAAGATGCGTGTCCTATCAAAACTGATAGATCTTTTTTTGATGAACAAGTTCTGTCTCATTTTTCCCGTAGCTTGTGTCGCTAGTCCAAAAAAATTTGAATTTTTTATTTTGAATGTTTTTTTTACAGCTAAAAACAAAATCTACGCTTTTTTCATATCGTGCGTTATTTGGCCTAAAATGTTCATTTTAGTTTTTTTTTTTTTTTTTTTTAAATGCTCTAACTCTGATCATTGTGTTTCTCGAGAAAAAAGTCATAAGGATAAATTTTTTAAGTTTCTGAGTACTGTGAATAATTGTACATAGAATTTTGAAATCTTGAAAAAATGTGGTTTCCAAAATCTTTGGTTTCAACAATTTTCAAAATACGCACACTTTTTGAATTTTTAGCCAAAATAGTTGGCTAGCGAACTTGAGTTTTATTTTAGAACAGTAAAAAAGTATACCAAAGGTCAATCCAATCTGTCAATTCTTTCGAAAGTTATCGTGCTAACAACCTAAAAATCTACAGACAGACACACGCACAGAAAGTCAGACACATTAAAAAAAACCTGTTTTTCGGATTCAGGAGGTCGCAAAACGTGTATTTTTGACAAAACCCGTTTTAATACCTTCTCTTGATGAGAATGTAAAAATTGATGGCTAGTATTTTTTAAAATAAATTTTAATGGTCCTGCTTAAAATGCATACTCAATATTAAATTTGTAATTATTATATTACAAATACAATTTCTACAGCTACCAGGTTTCAAACCTACATCTAAAGCTGAACCTATCGCCCGGCAGTCGGAAGTCTTGATCATTGCTCTATAGCTATACCGAAAGAACTGAAAGTCAGTGCAAGAACCATCCTTATAAGTCACAGCTCAAAAAAAACTAAAAAATAATAAATTAACTGTTAATGGGAATATGAATAAAATAATTTTTAAATATATCATTCAAATAGAATAAAATTTGCAGGGTTTCGTAATCCCAGGCTGATCAACTTATAGTTTCGGTCAAGTGTCCACCCGTCCTTTTCCCTTTGTACAAAAGGACATAAGCGTTGCTTAGGTTGCTTAAGTTGCTTCGTCAATCATCGGTCACAGATATGGTGCCGTCTTTTCTTAGCGCTTCTCTCTTTTTTCTTTCGAACAACACTCGATATATCATTTTCATCATCTGAAGAATTTGTATAATTTTTGGGGTTCTTATCTGATTTAATGAATAATTAGGGATAAATGAAGGTATTCTTTTATTTCTATTACTGATCAAAGCAATTTTCTTTACCTCATTTTGACGTGTTGAAGACCTATTTTGGGCATTCAAAATTTTAAGGAATACATTTCTCGAGTCTATTTAGTTGTTTGCTTTGTGTTCACACACTATGCTATAATACAAAGAGATTCGACGTGACGGGCCTACCGGAGTTATTTCGATCTCATTTGCTTTAAGTGGGGTAATCGTGCCACTATTCATGTTTATTTTTACCCGCCGTGGACGACGAACAGCAGAATCATAAACATATATTCCACTGAAAATATTACTACTCTGCAATATGGTAAAGACATCATTATCGATCGAAGATAATACAATTTGTTGTTCTTTTGGAATGGGCCTGTAGAAATTCCGTCCTGCGAGTATTCGAATTTTCTTGTTCGCCGGAAAAGTGTATCTTCGGAGTTGAAATTGTTGAAGCGGATTTTTCGAGGAAATAACTCGAAGAAATTGAAGATGGTTAAGTTCATATTCACGCCCGTCTAAAGAAGCAATACTGGTAGGTAAAGGCCTGAGCCTGACATGAGGAGACCTGGATCTGACACGGGAACAGGACTCAGCACGGGAATGTTTTCTTTCAGAAGAAGTAGAAGGTGATGGTGATCCTCGACGAGGAACACCGGGAATAGGGTCACCATTGGGTAGACATTCAAACGGAGAAATTAAATCTGTAAGAAGAAATGAAGGATTCCATTTCTTAAGGCAGTGATAACTGTACAAAAATAGTTCAGTTTATTTGTTTGGAATATGCAAAAACATTTTTGCTCCTCAAGCAATAAGGGGCAATTAATTAGTTACGTGAGGGCGATTTAATCCACTTTTTACCCCCCTACCCCATGTAAGGACACATAATATTATTTCGACTTCCTCTCCCTTTATAAGTGAGATTTTACCTAGTTTTACCAATTTTAGAATAAGAATATGTAAATAAAATTGTGTATTAAAAATGAAAAAATAGATCTCCTTTTTATTGTAACGTCTAAGTGGAGAATTCTTCGCAGCTTTTGAACCTTCCATTTAATTTTGTATGAGATTTTAGGTTCCTGAGACATTGCTGTACTACGGATAATTTGTCTTCGGATGAAATGTCGTGTAACCAGCAACCTCGCGGTTTACCGAACGGTTTGGTCTCGGCAATGTGTGACGTGTGTGACGTGAGAATTACTTTCATTCCCCATCCCCCCAAAGGTCACAGGGGATCCAATGACCCCCCCCCCCCGCCAAAAGTAGAAAAACTGTTGCCATTTTCCCTCTTTTTTACGTATCTACTATATCCCTGCGCGAGACTTTATATTAAGTTCTTTTCTTTGCATTTTAATAGATTTTTTATTGTTTATTTACAATTCTTTGAGTTGAAAAAACTGAATGAAAAATATTTGCAAAATTTGACTTATTTCATTAAAAAATGAAAGATTTAAAATAATTTTAAATAGAGATTACACATATAATTATGAAATTATAAGAAATTATTAAAAACTATTTAGTCCTGCCGTAACGAATATGAAGAGTAGCATACCTACCGAGAGCCATGTTCCTAGACTAAAACTCAACTCAGATACAATTGAACATTTTCAATATTATCTCGGGAACCCATGAAGATTTTAAATGTTTTTTAGGCTTTCATTAAAGATAAGATTTCAGGCTCAATGTCATATAATTTTCAGATTAAAAAAAATTTTCTAAATCATGTTTAAAGTTGAAGTCAGGGTGAAAAAAGGGAAAATCTTGAATTTTTATTCAAAACTTCTCACGTGCTGTATTCTCTTCAAAATATCATAAATATATCTACTAGGCACCGTTAGACGTTGAATTTCATGACATTCGCAACTGCTTTTTTTAAGATGCTCTATCTCTTCTTTCACTGAGTTATCGTGGTTGAAAACCAGCAATAATTTTTAATAGTGCTCGCGCCAATTATACTGTGAATATTTTATGGTAGTTTATATGTAATGCGTATTTAAAGATTGGTATACCGTAACTCGTTGAATCTTTTTTCACATAAATAATCTTTAGTCATGTAGTTCTTTACGTATCACACCTATATTCTCTGCAAAATGATGTTTTTTTATAATTTAGAATGTTCAGTATTTTCTTTGGTTAATTATTAAAACAATTATTAAGATAAAGAATTAACGTATTCGGCGCATATTGCGTCTTAAATTTCGCAAACATTTTCATTCCATTGTAGAAGCTTTTTATGGCAACTTTAAAATAATGACGTAATATTTAATCATGGCTTTGGCCTTAGTCGTCTTTTACATATATGCATCTATTTTTTATTTAAAAATGTTATCTTTAAATTATATTTTGTTTAAAAAATTAACCTTGCGTTCTAAAAAATACCAAAAATAGCGCTTTTCTTTAGAAGAATTCATAAATGCGATAATAATTATTTTTATAACATATTGTCAAATGTTTAATTTTTCCTAATCATATCATTACTGAGATGATAAGAAAAGACTCTGCACAACATAAAATGTAATATAGTCATAAATGATAATTTTTTAATGATATTTATTCGTTAGTAAGAGGAAAAAATCAAGATTTTGCAGAAAAAGTACTTTATTTTTTCTGAAAATGGGAAATAATTTCACTTTTTGTTTTTGATATTGTTTCATTCGTTTGTGAAAAATTGCCAATCAAACCACCAAACTTGGTAGCATAATTAAAACCAATTATGCTTTTTTGGCCTAGACGAACTTAAATGACAAATAATGCTTTTTTTAATCAGCCCCAACAGAGTTTTCCAAACTTCAACAAACTTTTGTTTGGAAAAAAACCTTATTTTTAAACCGGTTTAAAATCGCTTTTAATAATATGTCTATCAAGCTAAAATATCATATTTATTGGAAGTCTCCCGCGGTATCCTGCTTGAAAAGCAATTAATTTCTATCAAATTTCTGGATGAAATTGCTATTGATTTGTATAAAAGGAGATGAACCAGTGTCTATCCAATTTTCGTACGTTTGTATACACTTCTTGATCAAAATTCAATCCAATGCTTTCAAATATGACATTTAAAATTTCTATGGATTAATACCTAAACTCAAAATGTTCCACAAAACTCCATCTGTGGGGAAAAATTATACTTTTCTGTCAATAAGATTTTTAATGGAATTTTAATGATAATGTTTGTACAAAAGAGTATGCCATTTTTCATTTAACAGCGTT
Source organism: Belonocnema kinseyi (assembly GCF_010883055.1). Taxonomy (NCBI): domain Eukaryota; kingdom Metazoa; phylum Arthropoda; class Insecta; order Hymenoptera; family Cynipidae; genus Belonocnema; species Belonocnema kinseyi. Next base: position 14,457,373 of record NC_046664.1, on the reverse strand, counting down.
GATGGAAAAGTATACGATTTCTTAACAGGGAAATTTGTGGGAAATATCCTAGACTTCCAAAAATTATATTTGACAAAAGTTATTTATTATTATGATTTTATAGAATGTTAATAAAAATACGAGGATGGAAAAGTATAGGGTTTCTAGGCGGATAGATTTGATAGAAAGGTCTCTCAAATGTGCTTAACTTTTGTAATATTAAGATCTGTTACATAATAATAATTGACGAAATTGTATGCATGTAAAATTCATCAAAACGTTTTTGAGAATTAAAAATACAGTAGCGTGTTATATTTACCAATAGAATGAAGGATGAGTGTCACTGTAAGTGCCAGAGTATAAACGATTCCCATTTGTTGGAATTAGGAGGAAAACTTAATAATCTGTTTATGAAGAACTTTGTCAAGAGTTATCTAATTAATATTCTGGTGTTCTATAAGAGGATATGAGTATTGTATGGTAATCTTCACCTTATGGAATATAGATGTCGAGCTTATTCTTCTCAGATATTCAGATTTATATTTCATAAATCAGGTTAGGAATTAAACTTAACTACCCCAAAAAAGGCTAAACTAAGTTTTATTACTTTATTCTTATCGCTAATATTTTTAATTTGCAACGCTTTAAGAATAAAATTTAAATATTTAGCCAGAAGCATATCTCCTAATGAAAATTCTCCAAAACTTGAATGGATCCAATTATGAGAATTATTTTTTATACTTGATATCATGAAAAACTCATTTGAAAAAATATGTAAAGCAAATAATAATATTTGACAATAATTGACCTATTTCTTGCAAATATATAATTATTATATAAACAAAAAGGATTTGGCAAGCATTTTTGAAAAACATTCGATAAAATAGAAAATAACCGTTTTTTAAATTAAATTAGACTATGTCTTCCCGACTGAATTTTGAGAAGCTGGAAAGTAGATATTGAGACTCAAGACGTAAGACTTGAAAAATTCTATTACCTCAAACGTTATACAGGTTTATGAAAAATGTACTCATTTAAAAAATCACTAATAATCAGAAGTGCAAATGGATTCAGTCCAACAAATTTAAAAGAAATTCAACATAAATTAATAAAGATTCAAAATGCATTCCTAATTAATGCGAGCACTATAAGCATCTATATCAGCAATCCCATTAATACTCTTCAATATTGAGAAGACGTCATCATTGACTGATGACAATACAATTAATTCTATCATTGGTGTGGGTATCTAGACACTCCTTTTTGTGGCAAAACACTAGCCTGCTAAGGAGGCTTGCGGATTGCATAGCTGGCGATGCTCACTTTGTTTACCGATGACAAGGAAGGCCGTCTCTTGTTGCGAGATGGTTGAGCCTAGCACCCGAGAGGTATAATCTTAGAATGTTGGTAACAACGGAAAGCCGGCGAGATCAAAAACCACTCGACGAAGATAGCCGGATTCGAAGTACTACCTAGAGACTAAACACGGGTGTGGTACTATAGGCTTTGTAGCTTGGACGTGATGAGCCTACTGGAATGTCCCTGATTTCACTTGTGGTCATTGGGCTAACCGTACCGTTTTCCATGTTTATTTCGCTCTTCCTTTCTTGTGAATTCGAGGACTATGAATATATATTCCAACAAAAAGACCACTGCTCTGCAACATTGCAAATACATCGGCATCAAATGACGATAATACAATTTGTTCTTCTGTTCGCATAGACCCATAGACATGCCGTCCTGTGAGTATTTCAATTGTTTTGTTCGCCGGAAATCTGTATCTTCGAAGTTGGAATTGCCTTTGCGGATTTTTAGCAGAAGAAAGCCGCAGGAATTTAAATTGGTCAAGTTCATACTATTGCCCATCTAAAGAAGTTATACAGGTAGGTGGAGGCATGTGCCTGACAGGAGGAGACCTAAGCCTGGCACGGGAAAAAGACTGAGCTGAGGAATGTCGTTTCCCAGAAAAGGGAGAAGAAGAAGATGATCTAAGACGATGAACACGAGAAGTAGTTGCGCAATTAGGTGAAATTTCAAACGGTGTATTTGAATCTGTAAGAAAGAACAGCACATTACATTTTTCCGAGTAAAGAAAATTGTACAAAAGTAGGTCACTTTAGTTTTTTGGAATACACAAAAACATTTCTTGTTGAAACATTAACCAGTGGAAAAAATGGATATCTAACAGTGGTCGGCTTAATTCACAATAAAATTGATATTGCAAATATTAAGCAACCATCGAAACCTCTATACTTTAGAGAGATTGTTAAATTTGCTGTTTTTTTTAGATTAGAAAGAAAATTAATTTACTGGAGGCTTTATTGCCCTTCACGAACATATTCTCATCAGAATACTTGCGCTTGATAATTTTATTTATCTAATTCTCTAATTAATCCAGTGTGAAATTATAAGTTTTTAGATTTACAAAATAAGTCAATGTATTTAACAATTAAATCATGTTCTTAAAGCAAAATTCCATTTCAAATTTGTTCAGTGTTGCTGATACTTGAAATTCTATCATGTTTAAAAGAAACGAGCTCATCTATAATTGGCTAATATTAAACAAATTTCTAACACACTTTTAAATTTAAATTTAAAATCGGAAGCAGAATTCACGCTCCGTTTCATATCCTCTTCTTTTATAAATATAAGCACTTATAAGTTGATACTAGATTTATGTTTTTTCTGATGAGGAGAGCATTTTCATATATTTATTTACAAAAAACTCTAAGCTCGCACACATTTTCTAAAGAATAGATTTTTTAATGTGTAATTAAGATGGACGCGAAAAGTTTTCATCTTAACAAAGAATGGCCTCATGTAGCAAGTATTTTACAACCTTGACTAATTCTGACGCACCGTCCATGCGCGACCGTGATCCAATATACACAATGCTACAATACGCATCCCTGACAATGCCATAAATCTTATAGTACTTAGCGGCTGTATTACGCTTTAATTGTTGTCGAATTAATTATTTCTCTCTTTCAAAAACCCAAGGTCGCATTTTCGCAAGCTTCCTGACACTTTTGTATTTTCTCTGCCTTAATTGATGTCTTGAAAGATCCATAACAATATATATTTTTTTTATCTGGGAACCTAAAATCTTAAATATTCCTAAAATCACTGTTATAGTTTTGAAAGTTTTGTCGTCCTTTGTAAGCAATACATCAATAACCATATTTCGTATTACCATAAATTTTCTTGCGAATTTTCGAAGACCAGCAGCTTTTACAAATGGTTTTATGCGCCTTTTTCGGTCCTATACGAACTGCGGCAATGCCAAGGTTCGCTCAAAATAATTTTCCTTTATGACACGAACGCAATTCGCTCTGCTAAGTGTGTTTGCGTAAATTATGCGCTTAGCTTGGCGGTGTTCTGTAACATGATCGTTACCTTGGAGTTCCATGACCCCTCTTTCAGCTTGAGGATTTACATCGCACTTTTCAAGTGCTACAAAAAGTGCATTACTGTCCGTGATCATTTTGAAAGATTCTTTCCGTCGATAAATTCGAAACATTCGAAAGCTATACATTATAACTGGCAATTTTAATCTAAGACTGTGTTGTCTAATTTACGTTCCTGTCGTGCATTTAGAGAAATAAAAGATGCGCTGGAACTTCAGATTTGTTCGCTTTTGTAAAAGCACAGCTCCAAAGCCGATTACACTTGCGTCACAATGCAATTTATTCTCGCTAAGATGATCAAAAATGACTAAAATATGCAGATCCATTAATTTTGATTTTAATGTACGGAACGATTTCCATTCCTTTTTAGAAAATTTAAATTTCATAGCCTAGATTCTCGATTTTTTTAAATATCAATTATTTATCCAGCTTAAACTCAAGCTTGTTCGCTGCAAAGAATTGAAGCAGATATTTTTAAATTATTGAGTAATGCTTAAGAGTTGCAGCTGCCACAATAATGTTGTCCGTATACCGTGTAATGTCGCCCGAGCCTATCAATTCTCTTAATTCGGTATTTATAAATATTTTGAGTTTATTCAGTGCAGTTTTTAAGCCAAAATGCCGAATACGCTTCAGCTGTGTCAAATCATCCAATTATTTCTTTACTAAAATTTTTTCGTAAAAGGATGATCGACGTGGTGAGAAGTGAAAAGGCTGGTGTTCTTTCAGTGAAATTTTAAGTTCACCCTTTTGTTTTTCGATTTTTCCACGTTTCCGCCATTTCATGGTCTATTTAAAATGACTCACGAACTTTATTTTTCTAAACGTGGTCTACTTCTGGATATATTTCAATACCCGCGGTTTTCCTTCGCTTGTATCAATCACGTCTACGTTGACGATTAACTTTTCTGCCTCTTCTTACAAATTTGTCCTTTTAATAAATTGCACATAAAAAGTTTAAGCACATACCGCCCAAGTAAAATAATTGCATATTGTAACATCATCCAAAGCATTCCTGGTGGGTGGAGTCGTGCGCCTAATGCAAGAAGACCTAGACCTGATACGAAGGAAAGGTGGAGAGAATGTTTCTTGTCAAAAGTAGAAGAAGAAGCAGATGGTCTGCTACAAGAAGTAACAGGAACAGGATCACCATTTGATAAACAATCAAACTGCGAACTTAACTCTGCAAGAAGAAACAGAGGATGCAATTTTTTTAAATAAGAGAGGAAATGCAAGTCTAGTTCGTTTTAGTTTATTGGAACATGCAAAAATAATATGTCTTCATACTTAAGCTAACTTGCTACTGAATACCCAAGGGCGCGACACAGAATGCATGCTTTTCGGCGTCAAGACTGATAAATACGACAAAAACGGTTTTTTGCGTAAAGGTAATAGGAGAAATTCAAGTGTTACCAGTCTTATTGGTTTAAAAAGGCCAAAAACAGTGATTTTATTTGCGAGAAATGGTAAACACAGGGATAATTAATATTATATATTGATACTTGTAAATTTTTTTAGTAAAATATGTTCTGGAGTTTAAAATAAGTTACTATGTGAACAAGAAAAATCGTATGTGTTCAGAAATGTATATTGTTTTAAAATAATGTGATGAGCAACTAATTTTTAGTATTATTCACAGACATTGTTTTTATAAATCATATCGTACCATACAGCACTCATCAAAAAGAAAAAAATGGTTTTAACAAATATTTGTACTATCTCCCCTCCGCCCCTCCGTCCTTCGAAACATCCCAGTGGGCACACAATTTAGCGACGTATTTACGATATCGTTACGACATCTTTACGACAACTTTACGACATCCTATGTCCATTTCGTTAAGGTGTCTTTACGAAGTCGTAAATAAGTCGTATGATCTGAGGATGTCTTTACGATATCGCAAAGACACCAAAACGACATAGACATAGGATGTCGTAAAATTGTCGTAAAGGTGTCGTAACGATGTCGTAAAGACGTTGCCAAATTTTGTGCCCACTGGAATAGAATTTTACACATGATAAGATTTGCTATAATTTCAATACAGATATAAAAGAAAAGCATATGATTTCTAGGTGGATATAATTATACATAATGGTCTATCAAGTGTACTGATAGATTGCAGTGATCCCAGATCTGAAACGAGATGTGGCCCAATACTATGACAGGGCTATGACTGTGTGAATATAGTAGGAGGCGATGTAAATGAGTGCGTTGCACGCGCAACCCAATTCTCCTCTTCTGAATTTGAAGACTCGAAGGTGCACGATTGCTGGTCGGAACACTTCCGCGGTTCTATTTATATCTCTATCTGCTTTGAAATAAAATGAAGAGATTGGGATTTTAATATTTCCAGATTTCGATGCTGGCGATTCTCATGATTCAAATACTTCGCTCGCCTCTTTATATGCATATATTTTCAGGTTATGTTATTTAAAGTATAAAATATAAATTATAT
>NC_046664.1:14445729-14451434 GCF_010883055.1 Belonocnema kinseyi | reverse complement strand
ATAAGTTAAGGAGTTACATATTTAGGAGGTATCGAGGCGCTAAATTAGGCACCACAGTTAACAATAAGTGATTTCTGGAGTAAAATTGTTAATATGAATCAGATACATATAAAATGCTTTTTTAAATTAAAAATTGGAAGGTGCTTTCCTAATTGATGAAGGCAGTTTGTTCCAAATTCGGTTGCTCCTAACTGAGAAAGACCGTTGTCATCATATACTATGCAACAAAAATCAAAATGTGGCAGAATCAATCACTTAACCAGAAGTATACGAGTGAAAGCAGGCAAGGATGCTTTGTTTCTTCTATGTAGATGCAGAGTTCTAAATGCTTTTCTCGAAATCTCGCTTACCTGCTTTTTCATGATAGGGTTCTATTTGATATTTATTCAAGGTATCTTAGAACTTCAACAAAATATACAATCCGCCCACTGACCAGTAGTAGCGAGAGAATCATTATCACTTCAGAAGTTGGGAAAGGGGCTGGCCCAATCAAAATAGCCTTCGTTACAGAAGGATTGAATGAAAGCCGATTGTTACTGACCCAATGCACCACCATATCAATACCTGCTTTTGCGAAAGCAATGCGATGTGTTAAGAAAGCAACAGAAACCGAAAGATAAAGCTTGAAGTTATTAGCATACTTGTGACACTTACAATGTTTCAGCTCTGTACCAAGATCCGAAGTATTCAAGTTAAAAATGCGAGGAGCAAGTATGAAACCCTGAGGAACTTCAGACCCTACCTCTATCCAATCACCTCTGCTATTTTTAATTCGGCATGGAAGCCGAATTTTATTGGTTCGATTAAGTTTTGTGCATCCAGATATTCACAGAATTGACTGTGGACTATTTTTTCAATGGGCTTAGGTAATGCGCATATAGTGGAAATAGGGTGACAATTTTGTGGGTATGTATGGGAACTAGTTTTTCGGAATTGGGCTAATGATGACCATTTTCTAAATATCTAAAAATATCTCAGCAATTATTGGGAGAACAAGTTTTACCATTTTCATTAATATACCATCAGAGCCTCTAGAATTTGAAATAACTTCAATAATTTTTTTAAGGAGCACTTCTGGGGTGATATCTAATGAAAAGTAATTTTTGTCATTAAAAGTGGATAGTGGCGAACTCAGAATAGGTAGACTTATTCAAAGTACACATTTTATCTACTATTAATTTTCTTGCGAGAAAAAGTTTTCGAGATATTTGTATGGCTCGATTAATGACAGTGGAACACCTTACCCTTTCCAGCTTCTCGTAGAACGGGGGGGGGGGGGGCGAAAAGGGACCACATTTTCTGGCCTTGAAAATAATTTTGTTCTATCCACAGAAATAATGTTGATAAAATCTTTACTCCTTTCCAACATTTCGTGGGGGTGGAAAGGCACCACTTTGTTTAGCCACAGAAATAATGTTGGTCAAACGCCACTTCTTCCCAAAGTCTCGTAGGCAGACGCAAATAAAATTAGGTAAGAAATATATAAATGCAGTGATTGGTCTCAGGAATACTAAGGCTTTTGGTAGGGGCTAGTTATGAAATTGTCATCTCTATTATCAAATATCTCCCATAAACTTTTGGGGTCCCATATTTATTATGGGACTTACAAAGCTTTGCAATTGTACGTAAGTGAGCCACTTTTATGAAATCGTCAGCATCACTTCTCCTCTAGCGCCAAAATCACGACGTTCAAGGTGTACAAAAAAGCGAAATCTAAGCTCGCTCGATAAGTTAAAACTTTTACCAATTGATTCATGAAAAACATTCATTAAATAAAATGCACTTTCAGTGATTTTTTTTCAACTGTGCACTTGTCCTGATTGAATTTGTACAGATTTACAAGTGAAGAGGTTTGCGAAAGCTCTTACTTCGGAAGATCAAAAAATTTGTGCAATCCTCAAAGCGGTTTATCCCCTGGAAATAATCTAAACCAAAACATGTTTTTGAATTTTCCTCCAGGGGTATAAGTGATATTATTACATCACATACATACGTAAATTTAGAAATTTTCATAACATTTTCAAAATCCTTATGATTTTTTTATGAACTTGGTTACCTTAGAAACTACAGGTTCGAGGTAAATATTCAAATCTTATCATTTTATTGATAAGAATAAAACAAAAAAATGACTCAGATATTATTCGAATCACTATTAGAAAATATCGCTTTATTGTTTACAAATTAGCTTCGGTTTTGCGAGGAATAATTTCCGTCCTTGATATGATTATTGATGTATAAATATTAATACCTTAGCATATATAGAAATATTAAACAGGGTAATGCTAGAATATAAAGCATTTATTCTGCGTATTATAGTACATTAATAAAAAATTAATCCGATTTCTCTATGATGAAAAAATTAGTGATCATTTACACTCTGCTCTTCACCTTGACGATCTTCCTTTATTCTCTTGGGAAATATATTACTGTACTTTATTTGTATTTTAAAGAACCTGATTTGATAATTAATATGCATACAATTCCGAAAAATGATCACAAGGCCGAAAATTTTGATATCGAAAAAAAATATTTAACGGCCCATATTTATTTATTTTATTTTATGCTTTATGTGACACAGAAAAAATTAAGAATAAAATTTGTTGCAGCACATTTTTTATAATGATAAAATATTGTTTAGCTAACTTCTCGTCTTTCAAAAAACATATGCTTGTCATGAAAAAACAAAAGAAAGTTTAACCAATATTTGTGTAAAGTTTATCCTACAAAGTTAATTTTTGTTGCAGAGAATCTTTCGTCGAAAATATATGTAAAGTTTATCTTTTGTTTTTTCTGTGAGATCATAATTGTGCGCGCGCAACACATTTCTCCTCTTCTGAATTTAAAAACTCGAAGGTGCACGATTGCCGGTCGGAATACTTCGGCGGTTTTATTTATATCTCTATCTGCTTTGAAATAAAATGAAGAGATTAGGATTTTAATATTTCCAGATTTCGATGCTGGCGATTCTCATGACTCAAATATTTCGCGCGCCTCTTTATATGCTTATATTTTCAGGTTATGTTATTTCCAGTATAAAATATAAATTATATAAATAAGAATACTATTATATGCATATAAATATACATATATATATTATTAATGACAATATTAAAATTATGTTATATTATAATAGTCTTATTTATATCTTGATCCGCATTTGAAAGAAATTGAAGAAATAGGCGATTTTGGAATTCATCTCGTTTGGATAAAAACTCAATTATTTGATTAAAAAATTAATTATTTTGTTGAAAATGTAAGTATTTTGTTAAAAAAGTCCTCTTTTCTATCAAAAGATCAACTACTTTGTTAAAATTTTTATTTTTTTTTTTTATTTGAAGGTTCATCTCTTTCATTGGAAATACATTTTTGAAACTCAAAATTAATCTATAACTTTTTCGGTTAAAAAAACATGACTTTTGTTAAAAATTCGTCTTTCTTGGTGGAAATTAAATTGTTTTATGGAAAATTTATACTTTTCGATTAAAAATTACATTTTCGGTTGAATTATCAACTGTAAACATTTTTTGGTTGCAAAGTCGTTGTGTTGTAAATGCAACTATTTTGTTAAAAATTAAAATCATCATTTTTGGGTGGAAAATTCGATCATTTACTTAATCTTGAACTTCTTAATAGAAAAATTAATTTTTTCTTATTAAGGATTCATAATTATAGTTGAAGATTCAACTATTTGCCTTTAAATTGGGTTAAAAATACAGCTTTTTGTAGATAATACTCTTTTTGTTTTTAAAATTAAATAATTTCGTTGAAAGTTCATGTATTTTGTTGGAACTTGACCTTGTTTGGTAGAAATTTAATCTTTTTGGTTGAAAACGTATCATTTTTGGTCAAAAATGCAATTGTTTCGTTAAAATATCAACTGTAAATCTTCTTGGGTTTGAAAGTCGATTATTTCACTAAGAGTTAAACTACTTTGTAAAAAAATATGTTTTTTAGCAAGGTTTTTAAATTATGGTTGAAAATTTAACAAATTTGTTCAAAATTCGTTTTTTTTTCTTGTTTAATTCAATTTTTTTTAATAACTTAAAATTAATTATTCAAAATAAAAAATCATTTTTAATTTTCTTAATAATCAAGAAAATTTTTGTTATTCTTTTTAAATATTTTACAATTCTCAAAAAGCTTTTTTTTCAAAATCTGCAAAAATCTACATCTTGTTTCAAATTATTTGAAATAATGTCAAGTTTTAAATTAATTTTGAATATTAGTCTAAATTAAAATTGTAGCATTCAAACTTAAAGTTTAGCTCATTACAAATTTAACAATTCAAGGCTTTCTATTTCTAACCATTCTGTGCAATTTGTATAGTTTTTAACAGTTGTTTGTAATGGATTGTTTTAAATGAATGTCAAATATTGCTGATAATTAATGAAATTTTCTTTTTTTAATTAAAAATTTTCAAATTTAATGGGTTAAAAATAAAACTTTTTTAGACTGAAATAATATTTGAAGTTATAATTGAAAATAATTCCATAAACTAATATCTATTAATTTTTTTATTTTGAACGGATTGAGAATCAGCTTGTAAAATCAATTATTTATGAATTTTTGATACCTTAAATGAAATTCAAAAAATTTTATTTTAAAATTATTTCAATAGAAAAAATCATAATCCGACAGAAATACATTAATTTTCTATTAAATAATTGGTGTTTTAACTAATACAATGTACAGGATAAAGTTTCAATAAAAAATGGAATAGTTCAATTTACAGGTAAACACTGTGATAAAAAATTGAATTGAACAAGAGAAAAAAACTAATTTTCAACAAAATTATTAAATTTTCAAGGGAAAAGGTGAATTTTTGACCAAGAAGAATAAAAAAAACGACTTCCCAACTTAACCAATATATACGATCAATTTTTAATCAATCCTATAATAGTTACATTTTTAGATGAAGAGATGAAGATAAATCATTTTTATCAGAAAAAATTAATTTTAAACAAAGTTGTTAAATTGTCAACCAATCAGATGAATTTTCGACCAAGAAAATTAATGATCTACAAAAAAAGACAAATTTTAAAGAAAATTCATGAATTTTCAACGAAGTTATTTAATATTAAAGCCAAAAAGACAAATTATCTACAAAAATTTGAATTTTTAAATCAATTTAAAGACAAATAGTTGAATTTTCAAGTATAATTATGAATCCTGAATAACAAAAAATTAACTTTTTACTAAGTAGTTCAACTTTAGGTAAATAATCGAATTTTCCACCCAAAAATTATGATTTTAATTTTTAACAATACAGTTGCATTTACAACAAAACGACTTTGCAACCAAAAAATATTTAAAGTTGATAATTCAATCGAAAAATGTAATTTTCAATGAAAAAGTATAAATTTTCCATAAAAAAATTTAATTTCTACAAAGAAAGACAAACTTTTAACAAAATACATGATTTTTTAACCAAAAATGGTACAGATTAATTGTCAGTTTCAAAAATGTATTTTCAACGAAAGAGATGAACCTTCAAATAAAAAAAATAAAAATTTTAACAAAGTAGTTGAAGTTTTGATAGAAAAGAGGACTTCTTTTACCAAATAGTTACATTTTCAACAAAATAAATAATTTTTCAATCAAATAATTGAGTTTTTATCCAAACGAGATGAATTCCAAAATCGCCCATTTCTTTAATTTCTTTCAAATGCAGATCAAGATTTAAATAAGACTATTATAATATAACA
>NC_046664.1:14443121-14445629 GCF_010883055.1 Belonocnema kinseyi | reverse complement strand
GAAGTTCTGCAAAACTAAAAACACACCTTGAAATCTCCCAGATATTTTCAACAATTGTTGAAATACTTTGGAATGTTCACATTTTTTTTAATGTTCTTTAATCATGAATGTTTGGAATTAACAAATTATTTTCAATTCTTCTGCAAAACTTAAGATATTTTTTTATTTTTTCGAAACGATTACAAATTCTTAAACTACTTTAAAATTAGTTGTTTTATATTTTCTAAAATCTACGTTTTATTTTAAAGTTCTACAAATCTTGCGAAAATCAATTTTACTGTCGTATATTTTTTAAACTTCTAAATATCTCTTACACTTATTCGAATTCTTCCTGAAATTGTTCTTAGAAGTATCGAATATAATTTTAAATTTTCAGAATGCATTGTGGAAATGGCTTTTTATGTAACTTTTTGGACACTTTTTTGCAAATGGAAAAATAATTACCTCTTTAATGTCAAATCCTTTTTCATTCATTTGTCATCATTATATACTCCATCTAAATTCTTATTGATGTGTACTGAATGCTTTTAAATTTGTTTAAATTCATAGAATTTTGCTAATTTCATTTAATTCTAATAAATCCATTGAACTTTTTTTAAGTTACTTTTTTAAATTCACCCGGAGGTCTTTTAAAATCACTTTATACTCCTAGAACTATGATCAGATTCTTGAGAATTAACTCGAATTTATGCCAACTAATTCCAAATTTTATACATTTATGGAAATTTTAAAGTACTTTTATCTGTCTTCGATTCACTGGAATTGTCTGGATTTGACATGAATATTGTTAAGATTCACTTTAATTTTATACAAATATATCTGAAATTCATATAAATACTATAGAATTCTTCATAGTACAATTGAATTTTTTTTAATTAAATAAAATTGTATTCAACCCTTACGTCTTTGACAAAAAGAAACACCCTACACTTTTACCATAAAAATCTCAGGTGCCTTCACACAAAATGCTAAAAATATTTACAAATTTTAAATAATCAGTGAAGTCTTCTTTAGTAAGCAACAAGTTACATTTCAACTTCATGATAATATTCAGAAGCCTCTAAAAACAACCCATAAGACTTTTACTTGAAAAAATTCCAAGTGTCTCTACGAACAACATTCAAAGAAATATTTAAACTCAAAATATTTACCCAAGTTACCTTTAAGAACATCCAAATTAAATTTTTGGTACCATAATAAATTTCAAGAACCCCCTACGATCATCCCTAACACTTTTTTCTGATGAAATCTAAAGTGTCTCCAAGTTAAACGCTCAACAAATTAGAAAATTTAAAAACACAGTCTGACAAAATTTTACTGATCTTGAGTTACAGAAACGTGACTATATATTTTCCAAAGTTTCAATTTTGTTGTTGAATTCTCATACATATCGCGCAGTTTTTAACACAAATTGATTAACTAGATTCTTTATATAGCCCCACAAAGCAAATCCGATGGCGTAAAGGCTGACATTATAAGAGGATAATTTACCGGAACTGCTCTACTGATCAAGTAAGCATTGAATTAGATAAGCATAATTTTGAAACCACATATTCCGACGCACTTCCTACCTTAGGAATTCTAGCATTGTGCATGTTTGGTCTGGTAACCTTACCATGGATCGCCATTACCGCATTTCTAAAAATTATAGCGATGAAGTTCTGGATGCAGTAAAATATAAAAGAAATTATAGCTATCACATTTTAGTACATTCCAAACATTGGATAGCGACATTCCGGAATCAGGGCTTAGTTTTTGAGTACTTACATTCAGGTCATTAGCGGCTGAGGCTAATATCCGAATTTTGTTGCTATAATGATTTATAATTATTACATTATAACTTCATTTATATTATTTACATTAATGAGAAAATAAAAAGAAAGTTTTAGTTAAGCCATCCAAAATAATCCAAGCAAACGTAACCAGTATCAATAGATCAACCCGAACGAACGTAAACAAGAACACTAACGCAACTGAATCCAACCAATGCGAACAACCCAAATGCACGCAAACAACACAACCAAATAAAATGAACGCAATTGACAAAACAAACCGAAATTAACGTAACCAATACATCTAATCTAAGAAAATGGAAGGAACACAACCAAATCCCTCGACTAAAGAAACTAAGAGACCCAATCCAACGTAAACGAACGTGATTAAGATACCAAACTAAACCTAAATGAATGTAAGCAACACAAAACGAACCCAGAAAAAACAAACCATATACACAAACCCAAACAAACCAATTGTTAATTTTGTTTATCTTGCTGTTTGATGCACATTCCTTGTATAGTCATGCTTTCATTTTTTGCCAAAATATATTTCTGAATTTATAATTATATAGTACATCAGATTTTGAAAACTTATTAGATAATAGTAATAAGTGCGAAAGTAAATTTGCTGCCGTAATTGGATGAGATCGCTTGGTATTGCTATTCAATTAGGGTAGCAGAGTTACAACAACATATTAAATATCTGGCCGTAGACCGATGAACCCAAGGATGT
>NC_046664.1:14434851-14443021 GCF_010883055.1 Belonocnema kinseyi | reverse complement strand
TCGAATTATTTTAAAAATTATTTAGAAAGTTCTCGAAAGTTTTGAAAACAATAATTAAAAAATACAACAAGCTCCCGCTTTCAGTCTCCCCGTTCACAGCCTTCCTAGAACTGCTGACTCATGCAGTTTCTCAGGGGAGTAGGGCGAGAGCGATTGCAATATTTTGTATATATACTATAAGCATATAAATTTAATTTGGAAACGAGTCAGGCGGCCCTAATTGTTTACGTTTCTGTCTCCCCGAAGTCAGTCCAAGGCCATTTGAGAGCAACCCCCGACACTTGACTGAAAGCGAGAGTTTAGTGTATGTTAAAAAAACTCGAAACAAAACGTAGCTTCTTGAAAGTTTTTAAATAAACTTTACAGATTTTCCAAGCCCGGAAAAGTCCTAAATATCTTTTAAAATAATTAAAATTTGTCGTAAACTTGATTAAACTCTTGCAAAATAAGCTAATTTAATTTGAAAATGTGTATATTCCTTTTTCACATATCTAAAATCTTTCAAAATGTCTTTGTATTTTCTAAAGAAAGTGAGGAATATTACATTTATAGAATAAACTAAAAGCAAAAAAAACTAGGACACTTGAAAAATAGTAACTTAAAATGTTTATTTTGTATTGCGCATTACTTTTCCGTTTAAATCATAATGTATTCTGAATTTGTTTGCTGTAAAAATATATTTGTGTTTTTAAATCCATCTCTTTTGATAGAAATTTTATCTTTTTCAATTTCAATTGTACCTTTTGGTTTATAATTAAAAGCTTTTTCCATTGATCGAATTACTTTATTTTAAATACGCATCTTTTGATGAAATGAACAATTTTTGATTAAAAATTAAAATATTATTCAGTATCAATATTAACTATTTTATTTATTATAAAGAGTTTGTTTTTTGTTCAAAAACTTATATTTCAGGTTAAGAGATATACTGCTTCTTTAAAATTCCCTTTTTATAGGACAATAATTATTTGCATAACATAATGCTGATTGCAATATATAAAAGACAATATAAATATAAATGTCTTTTGTAAAAAATATGTTCTTTAAAATAGTTTAGATATTCGAAACTATAGAACGTAAAAGCAATTTTTTTCAACTTTCGACGATACTGGCTCGCAGTAGACCCGCGTCAAATCACCCCAGTAACTATAACGATATCTAACTTCGTTCTAAGCCCGTATTTTATCCATCACTGTTGCTAATACGATCGACTCTAAAATGCAATAATAATCGATGTCTCAAGCCTACTGGAATTTCCTTCATTTCTTCTTCGGTCAATAAGGTAGTCTTGCCGCTTTCCATGTTTATTTTTGTCCGTCTAGTATGGCCTGTGCGAGAATTATATTTATATATTCCAACAAGAAGATTATTACACTTTAATATGGCAAGGACGTCATTATTAATTGATAATACAGTCTGTTCTTCTCTTGGCATGGGCGTATAGAGATTTCGTCCTATTAATAATCGAACTGATTTATCCGCCGGAAAAGTGTATCTTCGAAGCATATATTTCCGGTAAGGATCTTTCAATGAAGTCAACCGAAGAATTTCAAGTTGATCAAATTTATATTCACCTTCATCATAAGAAGCCATCCTGTTGGTTGAAATTGAGTTACTGGCAGGAGGAGACCTGGCCCTGATATGAAGAGAAGGCTCGGCAAGAGAATGTTGTCTGTCAAAAGAAGAAGAAGATGGCCAACTACGAGGAACACCAGGAATAGGTTCACCATTAGGTAGACACTCAAACTGTGAACTTAATTCTGCAAGAAGAAAGAATGAATTGCAATTTTTCAAAGTAGGAAAAAATATTCAAGCGAAGGGGGGGGGGGATATAAAGAACAATAAATTTTCTAGCTTTCCAGTTCAATAGTCATTTCATGCTACAAAGATTTGCAGAAAATGTTTTTCAAACTCCGAAATCTTATAGTGGCTTTGTATGAAAATAAATTACAGAGAATCAGTAAAAAATGAGTAAAGGGTTCTTCAAATCAGCCCAAGTGGATTATATGTTTTTCGGGTCGCCGAAACTGAATCTGAAACCTGTTTTGGCCCATCACGTGAGCATTTTTTTCTAACCTTAAAAGCATCTTCAAACTCTGAAACCCAAAAATATCAATCCTTGGGTCATATAGCCCTGTAGTTTCGTAGATTAGTGACCTTGAGATCGATAACATATAACCATAAAAGCCATAACCTCAAAAATTTCAAATCTTAATCCTGAAGAGTTTCATCTTTATAATTTCATACGTACATTACTTTATAACGTCAAAACCCATAAGCGACATTACTCTGAAGTCCCATAACCTTATAACCCCAATAGTCTATAAATTCAATAATCTAAAACCTCTTTGTTTCTCGGCATCGCTAATTGTAGGTTGTTAGGATGCAGGAAATCTTGTCAATTTTGTTTCAAATAAAAATAGTCTTAAAATAAAAAGAACTGACTTTCGAGAAAAGTAAAATGTCATTTGTTTAAAAATGTTAATTTTGGTTATAATAATTATTGATAACAACAACTGTTATTAAGTAGGTATTGTTTTACTTTTTTTGAAGACTTATATTTTCGGAAACGATTTAAATTTAGGAAAAAGATGTCTTCACAACAATAAATAATAAAACTGTCATCAAAATAATTAGAAATTTTAATAAGATAAATCACAATTATGTTAGAAAAATTACCACTAAAGAATAACGTCATGTGCACTGAAATTAATGAGGAAAGTAAAAATTCACCAACTCATGAAGCATTTAAAAAATTTATAAAAATACAGACCATTATGATTATAATTAAATCTATCAAATAAGTAAAATATAAATGAAATAACATATAATTTTAAATTTTAGAACCAAAAGTTACTCTGTGCAGACTTCTAAAAATATAATTCCACACATGATAACATTTGATACAATGTGTTCTTATTTTCTTGTTCTGAAGTATATAGTATTTATAATTTTACAAATTTCATAAATTTGTATTAATGTGAAACTTTTTTACGCTTTTTTTAATAGGCGGCTTTCTGTGACACATATTTTATTATATATAATGTATTATGCATATTAATTATTTTAATTATTAAACACTGTTTAAACGGTGTACTGCAACACATTACGATCCACGTCAAGTGCTAAATAAAATTAGTAAAGAGATGCAATTGAATATAATTTTATTTCAAACTTAGTACTTTATGATAGCTCTTGGAACTTGTATGCATATGAACTTTATTTAGACATTTTTTAAATTATATATATAGTATAGTATTATGTTATATTTACCAATAGAATTAAGCATGAGCGTCAGGAAAAAGCCCAGAGTGTGAACGATCCACATTTTTTGCAATTGCGAAAAAAAGTGCTTATAATTTTATCGTAGCATTTTACTTAGAAGATTATTTAAATTAAATTCCGATGTTATTTTGTTAAATATTCTGGTATTTTAATGCTTATCTCATATAATTTAGAGTAAAAAATAAGATAAAATAAAACTGTTTTTGTTTGGAATAGCGCTTTAACAACTACCTAACTTATTTGCTTTCAGATATTGTATTCTTAACGCAAAAATGATAAGATTTCAATATGTACCTAGAAACGTGTTATCTTCAGAATAAATTCTCTACAACATTTTCGCAACTAAATTTGGAACTTTTCAAAATTAGAGAACAAATTAGCACCACAAGGGACTTTAATATTTAAACAAAATTCAATAAATATTTTAAAGCTATGAAAAGTTTAAGACTCAATTCTTAAGACATTTTTTTAATAATAAAAAAGTTAACAAGGAAATGTTTGATCCACACCTTTTCTTGTTTTTACATTTTTATTTAGCAAATTAGTACAATTTTCAAATGTCAAATTAATCTTTTTTAGAGCGAATATCGTATGAGAAATATTTTCCGGAATATTAATTTGTATAATAACATTGTTCGCTTATTAGAAAGAATAAAAAAAGGAACCAATGCTTAATTTACTCCGATAACTCCCAATTGTGCACCTGCAACATATGGTAAGCTCCCATTTGTGCACTTGCACAGCTGGTATACGTTCAAAATAATACTATTATATATTCAACTGACAAGTCCACGCGCACAGTTGAGGTACTCTCAAATGTGCAAGCCTTAAATAATGCGATCAAATTTTAAACTCAATTTTCCAACTGCACAGATGTGATACTCCCAGTTCCATACGTCCTAGTTAATACGATCAGGTTTTCTACATACAAGTCCAGGTGCACGGATGGAAATACCCTAACTATGCACCTTTCAATTATAGCGATCACATTTTTCCATCGAAATTTCACGAGCACAGATGATATCCTCCTAAATTCCAATTTTTTCAAAACAAATTATTGAAATCACAATAATGTTTGGTTCCGCAGAATACTTGAAAAATGTCTATTTTATTTAGGCCATAATTTTTTTAAACTTTTGGATTAAAAAAAGGGGCTTTTGTATTAGATTCATCTTCCTGACTAAATTCTGAAACCCTGAAAAATAGATTTTATAGAAAAATCTGTTTTTGTATGAAATTTATAAAAATAATGGGTGTTTCAGTTCTGAAGTCACAACATTAAGAACAAATAGCAAAAACTATAAGAATAACGTTTTAAAAAAAAATTAGATCAAAATTTGTAAAGTTTTAAAGAAAATACTTGTATGATTTCGGAAGAAAAGCCAATAATCTAAAAGACCTCTGGGTGAATTTTAAATAAATTAAGAGTGAATTCGAATCAGTATGAAAAACTTAAAAAATTTAACATATTTTACTGATTTCAGCAAATTTGGATATAAACTTTATTAATTTAACGAGGAACATTATTTAAAAAAATTCATTGACTTTTTATAACGTTCTGATATAATTAACTATCTTCCTAATTTTTCATAAAAACTGTGATTTATTTTTATTTTATATTCGTATTTTGTGATATTTTCAACTGATTCTCAATTAACATTTTTCATGTTGTCCACTTTTACCTATTGGATGAAGAAAATTATGGTGAGGGATTTTGGGTGCACCCAGGTTGTGAAGCAGAATTTTGTGAAGGAATGAATAATTATTAAGATTAGGTGCTAAATTACACTCTCAACCAATAGTCTTAAGTAAATTTCAATAAAAAAAACAACATATTTTATGAATTTGGTATTACAAATTATATTTTAGAAATATTGTACTACAGAATTACGTTTTTAGAGAAGACTCACTATATTTCAAAAATATAGAAGTAACTAAGAAAAGGTTACATTTTGGAATGGTAACAATAACGATAAATACTATCTCAGGGTCGCTGTTGGACCCGGAAATGACCAGATATTTTCTGAGACCGGGAAAGAACGGGAAATGACAGTCAATTTATTTCTTAACTGGGAATTTTACGATTTTGCATAAGTAAAATTTCACCAAGTTCAATTGCAATAGGGTTTTAAATAATTGAAGGGCAGTCTTGAAGATTTGAACAACTAAAAATTAAAAGCGTTTGAAGTTAAAATTTTTTGATAAAAATCCGTTTTATTTTATCAACTGAAAATAAAATAAAAAATAAAATATTTTTCATTTAAAGTTTTAGGTCTTCTTTTGTATTATTTGTATATCAAATTTAATAAATAAACTGAGTAATATATTATTTTGAATAATTAAGGGCTTTTATTAAATTAAAAGTATTTTTTAGGTCTTAATTACTAAAGTTTCTTCGCATTAAATTAAAAAAAAATAAATTTAAAAAAAGAATAAGTGTTTAATATTTAGCAATGTTTCACTATTCATTGCAGAACAGTTAAATGAAACCAAATATTCAAAAGTAAACAATTTAAAACTGAATTGTTTTACATAGAAAGATTTTAATCTCTAGAATTTTGAAGGGCTTATAAACTTTTAAAGTTACAGTCTTAATTTTTATATTTAAAGAATGTTCAATTTATAAGTAAAATTGTTACATTTTGAGGTATAAAGAACAATTGAACAATTACTTTTTATATAAAAAAACTATGTAATTATAGAAAATATTCAGAAGCTTTAAAAAGATTAAAAATTAATTACAAACCTGAAATAATTTTAAGTACTTTAAACGAAGTGTGTTAACACTTTTTTCAGAACTTGTAAATATACTTGAAAATTAATCAAAATTTGCCAACAATTTTGAGAGAATCCTGCAATCTAAAAAAAAAAATCCTTAAAATCTTCCAGGTTCTTGTCTGATAATTTCGAAAATTTATTTAAATCTTTTAAAATTTGTTGTTACCATAATTTTTTAAAATTCAAAACCATTTTCAATTTTCCTAGGAAGCTTAAGAAAATATATGTATTCTTTCGAAGCCTTTCACAATTCTTAAGGAGATTCTAAATTTTTCGATTGCGATCTTCAAAAATCGAAATTTTGTTTTAAATACGGCTGTTAGAATTTGAAACAAAATTTCGGTACGAATAGCCAAATTCTGTCGGTACATACAATTGGTTTAAAGTACTTGAAAGTATTTGAAGTACTAAATTTAATTCTTATCGTTTTGAAGCTTCTAAATATTACTTCTAATTTAAGAACTGTTGAGTTAAAAAAAATTATTTGTAAACTTTTAATGCTTCTAGCTAAAAATTACTGAAAATAACGTAACATAGATTTATATTTTTTGAACATAATCTAAATCTTTGAAATCTATAATTTATAAATTTTCTAAATCTTGCAGATCATCTGCATTTTATTTTAAATTGTTCCATTGAAAAGTGTTTTTCTTTGATTAAAACGGCCACCCTGAATCTGTCGGCAAAATATAGAAACCTAAATTTTTGTACAGATTATAGTGAAAATCTTCGCAAACATAAATTATAAAAAGATGCAACTAAGTACAAGTTGCAGATGAAGGTCTTGATTATATTTTTAGATGTTTATCTGCTAAGATTTTTATTTTAATCTGCACAAAGAGAAATGTCCATAAGTTTTGCGGGCTGCTTGTGGTTCCTATTTACAAGTAACTTGTCCATCAGTGTGGCTAATACGCATTACGTTGAAATACAAATAGATAGGTCGTAAGGAGCCTACTGGTACTTCGCGGATTTCCTGTCTCGTCAATGGTGTAATCTTACCATTTTCCATTTTTATTTTTGCCCGTCCTTGATGGCGACTGCGATTATTATGTGTATATATTCCAGCAAAAGTTATACTACTCTCCAATATTGCAATGATCTGACCATCGACGGTTGATAATACAATTTGTTCTTCGGTTGGCATAGGCTTAAAAATATTCCCTGATGCAATCATTTTTAAGCGGCTCTCCGTTGTAAATGTGTATTTTCGAAGTTGGAATTGCCGATCCGGATTTTTCGTGGGAGTAATTCGAAGTGATTCAAGTTGGTTAAGTTCAAATTCCGTTCCGTCGGAAGATACGATAAATCTAGGTTGATCCGTGCGCCCGGCAGAAGGAGACCTGCTCCTAGAACGATGAGCAGGCTCGGCACGAGAATCTCGTCTTTCAGAGATAGAATAAGAACCTGAAGCGGGAGTAGATGCGATTTTACGAGAAACACCAGCAATGGGTGCACCATTAGGTAAACAATCGAACGGCGAACTTAAATCTGTAAGAATAAATAGGAGATTATATTTTTTTTAAGTAGGGATAACTATGCAATAGTGGGCTATTTTAGTTTTCTGAAATATGAAAAAACATTTGTTCTTTAAACATTAAACAGTGAAAAAATAGATATTCAGCGGCGCTCGACTTAATTCATAATCTAATTCAAATTGGTTAAAAAATTGCACTTATACTTCACTGAGTATTTCAACCTGTGTGGAAGAATTGGCAGAGAGAAATAAGCGCAGGAACAATGCTATGATTTTTGGTGTTAAAGAAAATTCAGACTCAGTAGAAAGCGCAAATTCAAGTTCAGAGGAAGAAAGTGAGTAAAAAATAAAAACCAACATCAGCCTTACTATGGACAAGTAGAAAAATGTAACTGATGCTTACGAGGGTGGATTGATAAGTTTCCGGCCTGACCAAGAAAAACAACGTTTTTAAGAATTTTTTTTTTTATTTCTCAACATAATCTCCTCCAAGGCTTTTCTCAACATTTCAACATTTTCAACAAATTCAACATTTCTCATAGCGGTGTTCTAGTCTAGTAATGCCATCTCTATAGAATGATTCGTCAAGCTCCTCAAAATACCCATTTACAGCTTCGA
The DNA here is from genome assembly GCF_010883055.1 of Belonocnema kinseyi. Lineage (NCBI taxonomy): Eukaryota > Metazoa > Arthropoda > Insecta > Hymenoptera > Cynipidae > Belonocnema > Belonocnema kinseyi. The sequence continues at coordinate 14,434,863 of NC_046664.1, read as the reverse complement.
TTACTTCTTCAT
>NC_046664.1:14399729-14434751 GCF_010883055.1 Belonocnema kinseyi | reverse complement strand
TATCTAAGGATGGTACTATAGAACGCCACCTCAAGGTAGGCCTAGTGGCGCCATCTCTTGGTCAGGCCGGAAACTTATCAATCCACCCTCGTATAATAGAAGGGTTGATAATTGGTCGCAGTACAAAGTTACACTAAGACCTATAAAAATAATTTTCTTAACCACGGATTTACCTAAAAATTACTCAATGCATTCTTACAGCTAAGAAAGGACCCTCTAAAACTAAAGAATCTCAACAATGTCAGACTAACTCCAGATAAAACTCTAATGCAGAATGCAGAGATGGTAACGCTGGTAGCTACTCTGAACGAAAGAAAGAAATCGGAAGAGCAAAACATTCCCACGATCGTCTCAAAAACTACAAAAACAATGAAGAGATTATAATAAATATGTATTATTAAAACACGCGAGGACTTAACATTAAATTGAGGAATATTATTTCATTTTTTCGGTTACGGAAGTACCAAATTATTCCGCTAGCCGAAACCTGGCTTAAGGATAAAATAAATTATTTTATAAAAGATACTACGATTTTTATAGAAATGATAGGCTAGGGTCAAATGGGGAGTCGTTTTCTTATAAAAATAATAATAATCTGAAATCACGTTTAATAAATTTAGACTCCCTATTATGTAATACTTCTGCTGCTAATGCAGTTGGCGCGAAATAATTTATAATAATATAACAATATATGTAGTTTTACTACACATTCCTCCTGAACTAAAATTGGAATGTTTCTGTTCAGTTCTTTACTATCTTACAAATTTGTATAACCTTTATGGTTCTAATTAAATAAGGAAGAACGGACTCTCAAGTCCAGACAACGAGAATTATTTTATATGATATAAAGAAATAGCAATGTACTAAGAAACTTAAATAAATTTTAAATTTATTTGAGTTATTTTAGATTGGAAAGATTATTGATTTATTTCAGACATCATAATTCTTAACGAAGACATTCTCATTAGAATACTGGTATTCGATTTTTTCATATGATTAATCAATTCTCTGATAAATTATATAACAATCCCCTCAGGTTTTTAATTAAAATTTTTGACGAAATGAATCATTCCTTTATTTATGAGAGCAAATATTTATTCTGTTTAAAGAATGACATTAGAGAATGTAATTACGCACGCAACATATCTGATATCGTATTTTTATCTTCAGAAAAATATTTTATGATCACTCAAAAACCATGTAATATTTATTCGCTTCCTGGGTACAGGTTTTAAGAGTATACGATAAATTAAAGCCACACGATAAATAAATTAGCATTATTAGAATGAGTAGAATTGGTAGGATTAGTTTTCGCAGAGTTATTTAAAAAAATTTAATTTACTGCGAGGTAATTTATTTTTATCTAGAAATAACATCTTATTAGAGGATGTCTTTCAAAAATAATTATTAATTATTATAAATAATTGTTATAAACAAAATCCCTTTGAATTTCTGTTCTTAGAAACAGAAATTCTTCTTTTCCGCAGGGTCATTTGTTTTTGTCGGAAGGATATTATGCTACAAAATGGATTGCCACTCAATAACATGATTAAACCGGTACACAAAAAAGTGTTTTGTTCGACAGACTACACTAGCATATCAATATGTTTTTGTGGTCGCTGAATTCGAATACGGTGTCTAAATAATCAAGTTGGCTCGTATTTTTCTGAAAAACGAACCAATAGACATAAAATCGACAAAAACAGCGATTTTTCAGGTATATTTTTGCAAAAAATAATATATATTATCTCGCCCAGTGGATTTCACTAAACATATTTATATGTCTTTTGGGTAGCTGAATTTGAATCTAAAGCCCAAATAACCAATTTGGCTCATACTTTTTCGAAAATCGAAAAAATAGACGTAAAGTCGACGAATACAGCGATTTTTTTGGTATACTTTTGCAACAAAAAAATGTTTTATGCCCGGTGGTCTAAATCAGCATATCCTTATGTTTGTGGGATCACTGAATCCGAACCCAGGATCAAACTATCCCAGTTGTCTCATATTTTATCGAAAAACGCGAAATTAGACATAATATCGACGAAAACCTTTAAACCTTTACCTTCCTCGACTGGGATTGTCGTTCACTGTAGATTCCCTTTGCATCTCACGTATTGAACCATTTTAGCCTTAAAAGACCTACGTAGTGGGTTTCGCTTTTATTTGGTACCTTGATTGACTTGATCTCATTTTAAACTCCAACAGTAGTTAGCCATCATGTTAATATCCCAACATCCCTGATATCGCCTCTTCATCTCTTGCATATCCTGGTAGGAACGTTCGCCTTGCTCCTCACGAAAGTCTCCCAGGTTGTCTGGAAACTTATTTATATGCGAATGAAGAAAATGTAGCTTCAAATTTATAAGGCAGCCTAGTTTACCACGTTTGTTATCATTTCTGAAACCACATTTTGAACATCTGGACTTTTCTTATTACCTAAAAAGTTTTTTACAACATTTTTAAAACTAAGCCAGGCATCTTTTTTCGTGCCAGACATTTTTGTAATGAATTCTGGATCCTGCAACTTTTTTCTTATCTGCGGTACATCGAAGATCCCCTCTTCTAATTTTACTTCGAAAAGTTGTGGTAATTGATCTTCTAAATACGCATAGCAATTGCCATCCTTGTTAAGCGTTTTGACAAACTGTTTCGTAAGATCCAATTTTATATGAAGGGGTTGAATAGAAACTTCTTTTGGGTCAACTACAGGATCTTTAATTATATTTTTTTGTCCTTGCTCAAACGATGTTCTTTTTGGCCATATTTTTTTTTGTAATGACGTACGCGATCTCGACTGTCCCATAAGCACAAGTAACAAGGTGTTTTTGTATACCCTGATTGCTGTCCTAAAACGATTCCAAGAATTTTGAGATCACCGCAAATTTTCCACTTAAAAGTTCAGTAATTGCTTTTTTCCAGGAAAAATTTTAAGTTACTGTAATGCTCTTTCAGTTACGTGGAATGTTTGATTGGAATTGGAGCGTAAACATTAGTATTATTCAATATCCGTCAATGTTTTTACAATAGACTAATTGTCCATGATCATTTTCTTCAGAAGTAAAAAACTGTTTAAACTCTTTTTCCATATTTCTGTAGAAACTTGATATAACTCCATTAGAAAATAAGTTCTTCTTTTTTAAAACGAAAGCAAGATACTCTGAAGCATCTTTAGGGAGGCTGTGATCTCGCGATAAATCATTCAATTCTTCTACTTCAGTTGTCTGTCAAGTGACTAATTTTTCTAGTTTTTTGTATCATCGTTATTTTCAACAGATTTAGTGACGCTAGGTACATCAGGATATTCGATAGCACTTTCCTGTTTTCTATTGATTCCTGTCATGTTTGTCATACAAAAGTAGCCTTCCTCTTTCCGAAGAGGTTTCTTCCATATAGTAGGTTCTTGAATCTTAAGAGTTTTCTTATTTCCTACTCTGTCTTTCAGTCGATTGAATGCCTTACAAGAAGCACTGTGAATTTTGCGAGGAACCCAATTTTCACTTTGGTTTTGAACTTCCGTACCAAAATAGCTTTTATAAATTGTTTTTATATCATCGCTGATTACTCTTCGATTTTCTTAAACCTCAAATTTACTACATATATAGCAAAATGGATCTGGATCATCCACACAATTATGCGCTATAGTGGAAGTGGATAAATTGGAATTGAAACAGCGCTCGGAAGACATGTTCTGTTTTGGTTTGGGAGTTTATAGTAATAGTATAAGTATAGTATAGCAAACTAGTGATTTAAAACACAAAAAAAAAGAAACTGAGAATGGTTTTTAAAACTGTGGTGAAGTCACATTAAGAAGCACGCTTAAAGAGATTGTCACCACTCTCCTCTTTACCAACGTGAAGTTCGAACGCGATCTTTCATTTGTTTGTTTTACAGTCATTTGTTTTGACGTGAAGTTCAAGCGAGATCTGTCATTTGTTTTGTTCACAGTCATTTTTTTTGTTCGATTTTACCTCTATTTTTTGCGTTTTTCGAAAAAATATGAGCCAACTCGGTTATTTGGACTTCAGATTCAGCTACTAAAAAAACGTATAGACGTGCTGGTTAAGTTTACCCGTCATGAAAAAATATATTTTTTTTTTGCAAAAATTATACGAAAAATCGCTGTTTCCGGGGACGTTGCATCTATTTTTGCGTTTTTCGATAAAATATGAGCCAATTGGGTTATTTGAACCCCGGATTCAGAATCAGTGTCCTAAGAAACATAAGGGTATGTTGGTTAAGTCCACTCGGCGAGAAATTATTATTTTTTTTTTGCAAAAATATACCTGACAAATCGCTGTTTTTGTCGATTATACGTCTATTTTTTCGTTTTTCAGAATAATACGAGCCAACTTGGTTATTTAGACACCGGATGTGAATTCAGCGACCCCAAAAACATACAAATATGCCAGTGTAGTCTATCGGACAGACCACTTTTTTTGTGTGCCGGTGTTATCAATGTTTTTAAAAATTTTTATACAAAAGATTATTATTCTGAGTCTTCTTTTACTCATAAAGTTTTTTCCTTAATCAAATCAATGGTTATTATCTTAAAAATTATTTTTTGCGCTTTAAATGAACCTTATGAGTTTAAAAAGTCCAAAAGAAGTGGTTTGACTGATCTGAATTTTGATATAAAATGATAGTCATCACTATATTTGGTTAAATGTCAATTTCTTTATGATAAGATTATTATTTATATAAAAAGAAGAGTCTCTACAAAAAAGGAAAATGTGATCTTTTTATTAAATTGAAAAATTTTAAATAACATTTGTTTCTAGCAATTAAAAGTTTTGTTGCATGTTCATTTTGTATGTCTTATTTCTTACGTCAAATGATTAACTGTACCATTTATGGTTCAACTTGTTTTACTTAAAGCCAATATGTGATATCTTTCAATTATGCTTAAATGATTGTGCTTTCGTCGCTAATTTCTCTTTCAAAAACGATGAAGTATTCGAAAAACGAGAGAAGCTAGAAATTAAAAACTCAGGTTGTTTTTTAAGAATATTAGAAGCAACTCTACAAACTAGATTATAATTTCACCTTTAGGTGGAATTCGTATTCATTTTGGGCAAATCTGATACATTTCTTAAAAGAATAGAAACTAGGATAGATCGCAGATAACAGAAAAAAGTGTTATTTTCCAGAAAGATTCAAAATGTATATTTTTTTAATTATTCGGTATAGATGTATTTACCTATACAATTAAAGATGGCCATCATGGTAAGGACAAAAGTAAAAACAGTCACCATTTTTGATGCAATTAAAAGAAAAATTAAGGAACCCGATTATAAAGAATGTTGCAAACGCCGTTTGCAATTAACATTTAAGTGTTTGACGAGAGTATTTCTACGCGGTATTGTATTTCTTATCTCACGAGGGTAAATTTGGTTCTATTTACTTAAGAGCCACATGTCTCGTTTTTATCACTTCGCCTCCTCAGTCAGAACAGAAAAATTTCTATATGTATATTCATTATGAAAAGAAGTAAATGAAATATTGAACAAATGATTATATTTGATATTGATTTCTTTTGTAAATTGGATGTGGTATTTTGGTATATTTTTGAGGAATGCTTTAACACAAATTAAAAATAAATTCCCTAGTCAGTCTGTTTTTCTTTTGACCGATTCTTTTTCAATATTGTTTAGCGTGTAGCAGCAATTGCATTATACTTCAGCGGTATCACTTGTAAATTGAAGAAAAATTTGACAAGTGAACTAAATTGTTTACTAGGCTTTTGAAAATGTCACGTTTTATACTCATAGAGGTTTGGAATGAGCAAGATGAAATATTGATCTATTATTTAAAAATCAAAACAAAAAATTCATTAAGTAGACTTGTGTATACTTCAATTTCTGTCTCCCGCCCAGTCTTCAGAATGTGTAAACATAACATCAATATTTTTAAACAGTTTTTGATCTAAAACATTGTGTCCAACGATCAGACTGAAATTTTCAAATTGTGGTATTTCATCGATTATTTTTCCAGGTTCAGATTCTTCCTCATAATCTGCATCATCACCAGCATCATCTTCAACATCATCATGATCTATATGTGACCGAGGTCGAGGTCTTAGACCTCGATACAAGAGAAGATGCCGAAGTGGTCAAAGTGGCCGTGAAACGCCACTCCGTACACCAAGCTGTCAGAGATTTGAAGATCAGCTTCACGAAAAGGCGCAGAACACCTGAAGGTGAAGTGGTTGTCCTGCCGTCTAAGTAAAAAGATGGAGACGACAAGATGCTACCGCTGCCTAGGCTTCGACGACATGGCAGCGAAATGCGAGAGTCCAGATAGGACCAAATTATGCAGAAAAGAGGGGCCAAAGCTGCAGCATGCGAAAGCTCACCGCAGTGCTACCTCTCCTCCGTAAAGGGAGAAAAGCCACGATAAGCCTTGAAGATCGAGTACAAGGAGTGGCTTGGCGTTCAGAGAGGCAGCCTCGTTGAGGAAGCCTCTTGGACTTTCAAGCTAACATCGTAGCTGGAAAGATCCAATAAAAAGCCCTGATAGCTCGGAGAAGACCAGGTTGGTAAAAAAAGAGGGCCAAAGCACAACCAAAGAAACGGCACCCCCTGAAGTAATGCGAAAGCGATTTCGGGGGGATTATGCCAAGGAAAAAGTGTGGTGGTTTTTAGTCGGTCATTGGTAGAACCACTATAATGCTCAAATTAGGATCTTGATGTATATTCAAATATATTCAGATCATTGTTGTGACGCTATCTATATCCTGACACTACCGAGAAGTGCCGACCATTTTAGGTGTGTGATAGCACGTTTTCCACCTTGACTCGCAAAAAAAAGAATGGAGGAAAAGTTTCAGACCTATAAATTGAAATTAAAAATTGAATTTTGAAATTGTCTTGGTTACTTATTCTTTGCATTTAAAATGCTTAAATGAAACTTTATCAAACAAACCTTTTTTAGATCCCAGTATTGGAACGTATCTTCACATTCTGAATTTTCTACGTAATCAAGTGTTTAGAGTTAAAGATTAAACGGCTGAAAGCTCGTCAGGCTTTCAGGTACACATTCGCATCGTGACCATAAAAAGCTACAATCCTTCCTTCAGACATTCTTCTCTACCCCTCTTTGTTATGTTAAAGATTTTACAAATCTCGAGTCTATTGGCATAATATGGAAATTTGTGATTCTAGTATAACAATTTCATCAAAATGTGAATTTTCAATCTTTTAAGAAAATTCAAAAGCTTGTAACAAATATTCTTTTAGGGCTTTCAAAAACAAAGTTTTTCTTCTCTTGACTTATGATTTCTTAAATTTGGCAAATGCTATACCTCTGATTTTTTAAACGAAATAAGTCATATAAATAAATTGTTCGGCTTTCTGAATACTGCGAATGGCCGTACATATACTTTTTAAATCTTAAAAAAATGGGTAATTTTTTTTTTTTGAAAAACATCTAACTTTTAGAATTACTATCCAAAATTGCTGAAAAATGAACTTGTTCTTTCTGTTATAACCTTAAAAATGTGCCACGGGTTGATTTGATTTGTTAACTTTTTAAGGAGTTATCTTATTATTGGATGAATTAACGGACATACAGACGCCGCTATCGCCGAAACTTTATTTTGATGGGGTATTTAAACGTGGAGATCTTTTAAAAAGCATCGATAAAAAAGTTTTAACATAGCTTTGGAAAAACAAACAGACTTTATTTAATGAATCTGTGACCATACTGTTTTTGAAGCAACTGAATCTTTTCTTTTGGTTTTGGCAATTAACGAAAGTAATGCTCCACATAGGGGCCGCGGTGAGTACTGGGGAAATGGCGGGAGAAGAAGAGTTTACGCCTCAAGCTTCCGCTACGCATGCGTTAAAAGACTCTTTTCCAATATAATTTAAATCTTTGTTTCTAATTTAAAGTTTTGAACGTCATACATAAATTAACAACATATTTGTACTTTATTATTCGACAAAAAACTTTACTTAGTTTGAAATTAGAGGTTTTTAATTAATATAAAAACTTACTTGCACTTTCAACGCGTCAATAAGGGGTTAAGTTTGGCTCGAACTGTCTCTCAAATTTCCTTTTAAGAAAATTGAAGAATTTTTATTTTTATAAAATTCGTCACTTTGTAAAGTTTCAAACTTGTAACCTGCAACTTATAAGGAAGCTAAGAGAAAAATATTATTAAAAAATTTTTAAATGTCTTTTCCTTCTTGTCAAAAATCATGTTTATTATTTTTTGTTATCCAAAGAGTTAACTAGATCGACAGTTTTGATTAATATTTCAACAGATTGTGGACTGACATCTATACTGATCAGGAGTAACGACTCTGCTAATAATACAGATTCCCTTGAAACAAAGAGAATAATATTATGCAACCTGGTATCAATTTTAGGAAATTTGACACTATCTGGGCTCAAACTCAAGCCATTGCAAAATTCAAGCTAGATCCTGGCCTCGTTCAAGGTAGAATGAAACGCTATATCTGACCAGGGCTTGCCTTGATGGCCAGGCTAGATCGCCGAGCCTGGACCAGGTTTTAACCTAGGTTATTATCAATGTCCTGCGATTTTATTCTGGGAAAGGTATAAGACAATGGTCAAATTATCGAAAAGCAATTTAACACCTAGCTCCAAGTTTTATGGGGCGAGGTTTACTATCTAAGGGTTAAACCTATGCAAAAAATGTGTTTCAATTAAAAACTATAAAAGCATGGCACTGGTTGACACTCGAATATTGCTCCCAAAAACAGGTAAACTTGCTGCAGGTCTCACACACTTAGGTACTGCTTACCAGGTAGTTAAACGAGTTTCAGAAAGCTTTAATTATGCACTTTAAGATCATCATATTTCTTTTTGGTCTTTTTTAACAAAAATTTAGCCTCGATTTCTCGAATTTAAAGATTCAATTCGATTTTCGACGAATTCCAACCTCATTGATTTTGTTTAAGTAGTCTTTAAAAAAGTATAATTATTTTTCTTCAAACGCCTGCATTCACAAAATTGGACAAAAATTGTGTTTTAAAGAAATAGGCGTTTACTAGTGCGGGCGTCCAAAACGTACCACGCGATGTTTCGCTGCCGTTGAAAATGTGAGTGTACTTTGTATCGTTTAAATAATCAAAAGAGTTATACCATAGAATTTCTTCTGGTTTGATGAAAAAAGAAATAGTTTCACTATTTAAATTAAATTTCTGCATAATTATATAATATGATACACTGTAAAAAAAATCTATGGTCAATTTCTCACACATTTATTTGCAATTTTTCCATACATCATTTAAAAATGTCTAACTTCACTGGATCTTATTGTTGAAACCTTTAAAGACTAGTCTGAATATTCCACAATGTTGTGTTCAGACTATTTATCTTTCTTTTTATTCTTTAATCGCATCCTTTAAGTCTATACAACCCATTTGCGCCTCTCTCTCTCTCTTTGTCGCATCTGCTTTCTGAAAATTGTCACTAATTATGAGCTTGTTTGCTTGTGCTTTGGAAATGCCTGAAATGTGCGTTTGGAATGCAAAATTTGGTCTCAAGATCTTTAAATTCAAAGGATTATTAAGGACAGTACACGAGCCTATGTACCATAATAAACCCTAGGATGCTGCTCTGCTGGCAATGGCTTCCCAGCATATTCATTTGTAACATTCCTGCAACGTATGCCTCGGTACCGTGAATATAGTAAGTTATTTATTCCGTGGATTAATTTTCACTTTGGACTGTAACTTTTCTTTGAACTGTGTTATGAAGTTTCTGGTAAGCCGTGAGTGCTGAGGAAATTTGTTTCTTTTGAACTGTGTTGTGAACTTTCTGGTGAATTGTGAGTATTCAGGAAATTTAAGTGTGAATAAATGAGTTTTCTGTTAAGGGGCTTTAAAAAATAGCTCAAATTCATCGATTAATAGTGAATCGTGAACTTTATTGTAAAACAAAAAATAAATACAACGTGAACTCTCTGTGTACTGTTAGAACTTGGCCTGCCCTCTGTAGTTTTGTTTGAAAATTCTTAAAACGTTCCCCCCGTGAATAGCTGAAAGCACTTCAAATTCACCGGCTTAGCTGACTTTTGCACCTCTAAAGAGGAAAATCAACTTCTCGGACAACGAAGAGTGAAAGAGAAAAAGAACTGCAGTTAAAGTTAGCCTTACTAGGTTACAAAATAAATTTGATGGGTACGATAAAACGCAAGGAGTAGGGACATGTTTTATTCAATTGAACAAATTTGAACCATTATGTGATCAATTCAATCAAATACAAAGAAATAATGAATTATTAACTCTGCTGGAAAACGAGGTCCTAGAACGATGAGAACGTGATGAGTTTAAAATCACGTATTTTGAGGTATTCTCACAAGTGAAAACATTAATCGAACAAACCCGACAAAAAGACACATAAGGCTCGACTTCTATCAGAGTAAGCTCTTCGTTCGGTATTGATGAACAATCTCAACCAACAGCTCCCAGTGACCTTGCGAATCTTCTGTCAGCGAACTCTCTTAATTATAACTTATCCACAATTAAATATTCAAAGTTTGACTTAGATGATGCACTGACAGGAGAGGTTGCTCAGGCTAACAGGGCATTAGATGTTTTGGATGCGAATTACAAGTTTAATTGGTAAATTCTTTTAGATCGATTTGAAGATTCACAGTCACTTTTCAACTGTCACATGTCGGCTCTTTTTGAACTTTCAGTATTGGCAAAGGGTTCGTATTCCGCAATGAGGAAACTAATCAATAATGCAAATAACAACTTTTTAGCATCCAAATCATTAAGCGACACCATTGAGAACTGGGATTCAGTTATTATCCACCTGTTGACTACAAAGTTAGACTCCTTTACAAAACCTAAGTAAGAAAAGCGGCTACTTTCCAAACGAGATCACAATCCTCCGATTGAAGGTCGGAAAACTACGTTCAGACATATGATTCAATTCCTTGAAAACCATTGTAAAGATTATAAAGAAATGTCTCACCATTAATCTGCTTTTTCTGCCCCATACAGTACATCTTCCACCTCTTCAACTGATACACATTCTAATACACAAAAGATTCGAGTAGCAGCTGGGCTCGAGGATATTCGATGCAAAAGCCAGCTCTGTCCAGTCCTGATCCCTCCGCTCCCGTGTGCTCCGCATACCTGCTCCCGTTTACGGTTCCAGCTTCTGCACGGCTTCCGGTTTCAAAAAATCCTTGCACTCACGGCTTCTACACGTCAATGTCCAAGAAATTAAACGTCGTAGAAGAATATCAAAAAAATTTGGCTGTTTGGATCGTAGGGGGGAAAAAATCAGCTGCCGAAACCTAAGCACTTGTTGCGTTTTTTTCTGAAGGTAATGAAAATAGCTATCTCTTACCTGCAATAAAGGACTTCGTTTCGATAAAAATTGAGGATTGGAAGCCGACGAATTTTTAGAAAATGATGAAACTTTGTAATTTTTCCGAATCGTACCAAAATTTTCCAGTCAACTCGTGGGATAACTCAAACAGCTGTGGAATATGGGGTTAGAGGTGGTGGGTGCTTTTCTAGGGTATGACCTTGAAATTTGTGATATTTGAATACTTCCGTTTCTTCCCTGGCTGGCTTATCCTCCATCTCGGGTTTTACGACCACTGACCGGATGGCCAGACTTGGGCGCACGTAAGTGGGTGATCCTTGGCTTGGAGAAGGGCCCTGGGTGGTTCCCTGGGTGAGAAAGTTACCTGTATTGAGAAAAGAGGTACGGGACGTCCGCGAGGTCGGTGCGGCTGCACTGGCAAAACACTTGTCCCACAGTTTCTTCTCAATCAGCGGCCGGATCGCGGGATTAGCTTCGTCAATCCTCACTGCGTTTAGCCTAGGGTAATGCGGGAGGTTGCTAGAGGCCCAATTGTGGGACCCCGAGGGTCGCACAATTATAGAGCGAATGGTCGGTCGCGGTCGAGGATGACCGGATGGGACGTGTACCTGTCGACGGCGATGGGCTCAGCGGCTACCGGCAGATTACCCTAAAGCGTGAAGGAAGGAGGAACTTCACCGACCGCGAAACATTTTTCCTACAGTCGGTTCTTTATTGAAGGTTTGATCTTGAAATTTAACTGGATCATTGGATGGGCAGTTAAAGTCTTCTGTGGGCTCGTCAAGTGACAAGGCGTGCGGGGCAGGGTTCTTCTCTCTGTGTTCAAGAAGTTGACCGGGATCAAAAAGTGGATTGGAATCCAGGAAGTTGAGGTCTAGGACACGGCGAGCCTCGAACACTCCACATAGATCAACTGCTGAGCGATAAAATGTCCGATACGGTGGTGGAATCGGTCCGTGGGTACGTAGGGCACATTCTCTTGCTCCTGTAATGCTTTCAGGCGACACAGGGCAAGTAGTTTGCGGAGACAAGGTCAACAGAGCTACCTGCTGGGGCTTGGGGATTCATGAGTCTTGCACGATAGCCGAATGAGGGGGTGTTACCTGGACGTGTTGTGCGAGGGGGCTGATGCCCAGAAAACACGAGGTACATGGAGGGGCCTCCTTCTGCCACCGGAGTGAAAGTACGGCTTCCTCGATGTGTCCTGTGTTCCGTTTAATTGGGGGTCTGAAAACGCCCACCTATGAAACAACAAAAGAAACTAAAACATATGTAGGATGAGGGTGAATGTGATATTCGGCCTCGGTGGACCCTCTGACGGCGACGGGTCCTTTGAGCACTCGGCTGTATGTGTATGTGTGTTAGTCGACCTCTGTGGACCTTCTGGCGGGGAGGGATCCGTTGAGAACTCGGTTGGCAATGAAGGTGTTAAAAAAACAGAAAACCAGTCCTACGTGATTAAAAATCAGGGTGCAGCTCAAGATTGTCAGCATGAGACAGGAGGGTCCGCATTATCGCGGTGGATGATGCACGACGATGAATGTCGTTGTCAGATTAGTGCGTCTGGCTCCGACGTGTGTTGAGATGTAGAGATTTCGCGTTGCGTGCTGAATGGCAGCTCTGCTGCGAAGGCGTACTCGTCGGGGTGGTAGATCGGGTTTGAGTGCCGACCGGCGAGAGCTCTTCCTTATTTATAGAGGACGCTCAAACGTCGTGTGCGAAGAGGGGATAAAAACGTTGAGTAGTGGCTGGCGCGCGCGAAGAGGGGATATTGCGAGGACGGTGGTTCTTCACGAAAACCGGGGTAGCGATGCCGCATAGTGGCTACGGTGTTAAAAGAAAAGGGATTTTGAAAGGATGGTTGGTTGGTCACGCGGGTGCCACAAAACCAGCATCGTGATATTAAGATTAGGCTTTATAAATTTGCTAAAGTTCAACCTGCTCCTTGAGGGAGCCAATACCACAGTCCAACCTAAAGGTGCAGAAAACTCTATTTTTGCCCATTTTTTGAGGTTAAGAAATGCCATTCAGTTTTCTCAAATATCTTTTTTTTGCCTGAGAAATCGTACTTTTAAGTTGTATGTACTTTAGGTTAATGTGTGTACTTTTTTAAGAAAAATAAAACCCACGGGACTACATATTCTCAGAAATGAGCAAAAACAGCGTTTCTTGACTTTTAGGTTAGAATTTCTCAAAAACCTAACGTGACGATGAAATTCTAAAGTCAGAATCAGCGCACCAAAATGCTTCGGGAAAGTATATTTACGTTTCTGTAACTCAAAATCAGTAAAGTAACAGGCTTATACCTTCTTAAGTGAACTATTTTTCACAACAGTCGAGATCATTATCCTAGTTTGACCTTGAGGATAACATTTTGGAGTCATTTGAAGGCCAACTTAAAAAAAAATGGAAACGCCTTTTTCACACAGACAATTGACAGAACGGGAAGTTTTATATTCAAATATGTACTTAGGTCATATATTTTGGATGAGCTGAAAGGTCACCCTTAAATCATTTTCAATTTGACAATGTTTTAATATCTAGAAGAATATAATTATTGAAAAGGTCAATAACGGACGGACTTATGTAAGTATCGCGCGTTGATGAGAGTCTAATCTTTGACTTTGATCCTTACCTAAAAGCCTTTTAAATATCACGACCGCTCAGGTCAAGGAAGTGAGGTCAATTTTTAGTGTTAACGAAAAACATTACCCAATTGATTTTTTGAGTTCACTAAGGCTAAATCTGCATGTGATAAATGTGACTATTCGGTTTTCAAAACATTGTTTGAGTTAAAATAACGTTAGTGTGACATTTGAGGTCAGTCGGACCATATGTGAAAAAGATGTGTTTCCATTGAAAAAAAATTGACCTCGTAATAATCTTAAAGGTCAGCCTCAATGTCAAAGCTAAGGTCACCATAAGGTTTCTATTTTCAATTAAGAGTGAATTCAATAGAATCGAAGTGAGAAGGAAAAAAAATGAAATAAAATGTGAATGCATTGAATTAAGATGATTTGAAGTAAATAGAATGTTTGATTAACAGCATAGAAAATGGATAGGAACTAAAAGTGGATCTAAGAGTGTTCAGGGTGAATGACAATTTTTAGAATTCATAACATCCAATAAATTCAGTTTATTTCAAGGGCATCTAACATAATTCAGTGCAAATTCCAAGAAATTCCAAAAATTTTAAATTAAATGCAGAAATACTTGGGTTCTTTTTATTAATTTTTTCAAAGAATTGACCAAAAGGTAGACAATGTTCACGATCATAGTAACGATCTCCGTTTCGACTAAGGAACTTGCACATTACAATGTTTTAGACGCTCTACTCGAAAATGCAGTGAAAATGGGCGTGGGGCACCTACTGGAATTTCCCAGATTTTTTCTCTGGTCAATGGGGTAGGTATGCCGCTTTTCATGTTTACTTGTATCCGTCTTGGATGGTGAGTCCGATGATCATATTTATATATTCCAGCCAGAAGATTACTACTTTCCAATATTGCATAGACGTCCCCGTCGATTGATGATAATACAATTTTTTCTTCGTTTGGCATAGGCGTGTAGACATTTGGTGTTGTGAGTAATCGAATAAATTTATTGGTTGGAAAAGTGTATCTTCGAAGCGTGTAATGTCGTTGCGGATATTTCAATGAAGTGAGCCGAAGAAGTTCAAGGTGGTTTAGTGCATATTCACATCCGTCACAAGAAGAGACCGTGGTAGGTAAAGCTGTGCTCCTGGCAGGGGGAGATGTGGACTTAGAATCAGGAGACCTGGACCTGACACGAGGAGACCTAGACCTAGCACGAAGAATAGGCTCGATAGTTGAATCTTGTCTGTCATAAGAAGATGCTTTGCCACGTGGAATCCCGGGAATAGGGGCGCCATTAGGTAGACATTCGAACTCTTCACTTAACTCTGCAATAAAAAAGAGCTCACGAAATTTTTATTCACAGAAGGCTTCTTTCTGATGATTTTTGATCAGTTCAAAATAAAACACTAATTTTTCAGGTTTTTTTTAAATAAACAAATATTTTTTGGAGAAAACAGAAGTTAATTTTTTTTATTTCAAAAAATGATCGGTACTGGTTTTTTGATAACTCAGTGTTTACAATTTTTTTAATCTATTAAAAGTAATAAAGTAAGAAGTTTAGTGCAAAGATTTAAATAACCTTAATGACCTTAATTCTACTGACGAAAAATCATTCTCTGCTGTACAGAAACCACATAAAACCTTAATTGTATCAATAATAACATATATTCTGACTATCCCTTTCAATAGTAATTTCTTTTTACCAAGATGTTTAGAAAATAATTAAAAATTTTAAATATGTTTACTATCTTCGTTTGAAAAATGAATTATCTGGACATTTGGAACAAATAAACAAACAAGAATTATTTTTTGTCAACAAAACTGCTACATTTGTTTTGATAAAATTAAAAATGCACGGTTTATCTCAAATACAAATATTTATTAATATTCACCATAGTAATTTTTGCAATAACAAAGCTATTTAATCACATAGAAGTTTGATCAAATCTGCTAGTAGAATTAATTTTTTTGAGTTTGCACGATTAAATTTTATAATTTATTTATTTATTTTTATAAAAGTTACTAAAACAAATTAATGAAAATCTTATTGAAAATACTAAAGCTCAAATGGATAGACATCTAAGGTAAAAGTATTTATTAGCTAGTTAAAAAAACATAACTTCTTATAAGAATACATAATTTATTGTTTTATTGGTAAGTTACCAAATATTTTTCGATTTATTGCACTTATAAAAGTTATACAAATATGTAAAATTTAGTAGATTAAAAAAAATTATTCGAGTGATGTGACCCCTTTCGTAGGACTGCTAAGATTATAAGAGATTTGAAATCATTTTTTCAGAGTTTATCCCGCATACTTTTAAAGCATTTTTCCAAATTCCTTGGTACTGAGTGTGATCATTTTATTAGTACTGACTACGATAATTTTACTGTAGTAGGTTATTTTCAAAATAAGCCGATTAATTTCGTTAACCGAAAAAGAAAGTCCAGTGGTTATTAAGTTTTTAAACAAATTATCAATTTTTATTTACTTATATAGCAAGAAATTATGAACAAGTAATTTTCATTATATTCTATAAAAAAAATTAAGTATACAAACGCATTAGCTACTAACGGCTAATTGCACACAAAAAAAGTCAGTTTAAATGCTGAAAAATAGACAAATAATGAATTTGTTAATTAAGTTTGGTTAAACAATTATTAAATTTTATCGATTCATTGCAATAAATCTTTGCTAAATAACTGGCTGATAATTTCGTGAGAAAAAGCGGTATTTTATCTTTATATACATAAAATTATGAAAAATTAAATAAAAAATTGATGTTTACAATAATAAATTGTTTACTATCATAAAAATGAGAAAAAAACTTTTTTTTATTTTATCAAAAATACCTGATCTGGATATTTCTTCATAACAGTTGTTTTTAAAATAACAAATTATTTAATAAGTTTTATTAATTTAACTGAAAAACTCTTTTTGTACATGAATTTTTTAATTTAGTGCGAATAAAGTGAAGAATCGCCGCCAATCCCCACAAAATAAAATATTTTTTTCAAGAATCAAGATTGGAAGATTTCAGGTTACAATTTCGAAAATAGGATAATTTCACAACATAAAAAATTTAATACTTTAAGATGCATATTTTAAAAATTAGATCATTTAAAATTCATAGGAATGGAAATTGTATTATTTATAATGAAAAAGGATTAAAAATTAAATAATGGAAATTCGAAACTTTTAAATTTCAATGATGTAAAATTCAAAGCAATTAAAATTTGACAATCTGGAATTAAGAACTAAAATGATTCTTTTACAGAGATAGCTTTGGAAATTCTGGAATTTAAATTATTATAACATAAAAAAATTATAATTTGACATTAAAGACAATTAGATAAATTTGTCTGAAATCAAAAAATGAGTGAAACTATTCTGAAAAAACTTTAAAAATAAATTGTCATAATAAAACTTCTTTATGCTCTTTACAATTTCGATTCCTTGAAGTAAATGTAAATCGTTTAAAAAGTAATAACTTTTACATTGCCAATTTTACTATCCTGAATGTAACCTACGAAAGTATCCATTTCAGATAGTTTAATATTTCCCCTTTTCATTCTGAACTCAGTTTTTAACTTTTTAATTTCAAATATTCCTTTAAATCATTATTCAGTGATGAAAATTTCCAATCAAATATTTTTCAATTTAAAATTATTTATTTTTTAAATTCTTTGACTGAAAATTAAAAAATTGTAAGACCTGACATTGAAAATTGAAAATTAAAAAAAAATACAAAACTCGATTGTTATGATTCTCATTTTGGAAATTGTACAATTTTAAGCTTTTCAATTCAAAACTTCTTTATATTCACGTTTACCATTATTAAATTCAAAACTGTCTACCTGAGCTTTTAATATGAAATGTTTTAAATATTTAATAGTTTAATCGTTCGGACGTTTTTAATATTGTAATTTGAGACAATATTGTGAAATTTCAAATTCGAAACCTCCAAAAATTAATTTAAGAAAAACTTCGGTTTCAAGGCCTCAAAGATTAAACTGCTTTAGAACTGCGTACTCAAAACTATAATTTTAAATTAAAATTACATAAATTTTAAAGTTGACAAATATATTATTAACAAATATCATATCATGTAGTATCAAGTGACATTCAAAACAACGGGATAGATTTTTTACTAATTTTTTTACTAATTTTTTACCAAAGAAATCTTCCGGTAATGATAGTAAATATTTTAAATAAAAATAATTAGCTTTCAACAAAAAAGATGACTTTTTAACAGAATAGCTTAACTTTTAAACAAAATAGTTAAATTTTTAACCAAAAGAGATGAAAACGCAACCAACATAATAATAGTAAACTTTAAAAAAAAATAAAATAAAAAAAAATAACTTTCAAGCTTCAAATATAAATTTTCAGTGAAAAGACGAGTCTTCTAACGCAAATTAATTATTAATCTAAGAAGACGAATTTTATATAAAAAGAAGAATTTAAAAGAAAACAGTTGAATCTGCAAACAAAAAAGATTATTTTGATCAAAATGTTTGAATTTTCAACAGTATAATTAAATTTTTAACCAAATATCAGAATTTTTAACAATATAATTGGTAAATTTTTGAATGAAAATGGTTAATTTCATCCAAAAAAATATGACTTTTCAGCAGAAATAGTACAATTTTCAGCAAAATAATGAAATTTTCAACCAAAAGAGATTAATTTTGAAAGGATAATATAATGTTAAACTTTTAAAATAAAAGAAATTAACTTTTAATAAAAAATATACCTTCTTAATAAAAAAAGTTGAATTTTCAACCAAAAATATAACTGATTAAGAGAACAGTTAAATTTTCAATTAGATAATAATTGAGTTTTTAACCAAAAGAAATGAATTGTGCACCATAAATGTGATAGTGCAACAAAAGATGAATTTTCGATGAAAAAAAATGACTTTAATTGATTTTTGTCGACTTTTTTAACAAAATAGCCTAATTTTTAATTCGAAGAAAATAATTTTAAACCAAAAATATAATAGTTAATTTTTCAAATAAAAATAATTAACTTTTAACCGGAAAAATATGACTTTTAAACAAAATAGATTAACTTGAACAAAATATATAAATGTTGAATCAATAGAGATACATTCGGAATCGAAAATATTAGAATAAAACTCTTAAAAAAATTAAGTTTCAAATTAATTATTAATCCAAAAGGACAGATTTTCCAAAAGCACGAATTTTAAACAAAGCAGTTGAATTTTCGACCCAAAAAGCTGACTTTTTATCAACGTAGTTACATTTTAAACAATAAAATTAAATTTATCACCAAATAGTAGAATTTTTAACCAAAAGAGATGAATTCTTAACCGAAAATAAAATAGTTGACTTTTCCATTGAAAATAATTAACTTTACCCAAAAAAATATGACTAGCAAAATAGAATAAATTTCAATAGAATAATTAAATTTTCAAACAAAAGTTAGTCAAAGTTTTCTTAATGAAAAATAAAAAAATAATTCAACAAAAGAAGGTTGTAAAAATGGGGCTGTCAAATATGTCAAATGCTGGATTTAGAGGCATTGCAAATTTTGAATATACTTTGATAAACAACATAATATTGTACGTGTAAACGTAACCTTGTTTTAAATGAAAAACTTTAGGACTATATCATCCTGGCAATTGTAACACTTTTGTGCTCTTAACCACTTATAAAAAACAATGCAAAATGTTGCCTTATTAAGCAGTCTCATGATTTGTTTATAAAAAAAACTCACGAGATTTTCCAACACTTGACTCTTCTCCTAACTCAAATTTTGTGTTTACAAATGTTACGAATCTAACAATTAGGATTTCCATTTAGCTGTTATTGCGTAAATGTGTATCCCGTGTCGCACTGTTTTATCTCTCGAGCAGCTTAGTCACGTGATCAGACTGTACTTGACTTTATTGCACCCAACCGTTCAATTTTATTTAACTTTTATTTCCTAATAAATTCTGATCACTTCTCTAAATGTATATAATTTGATTCAAGTTAATGTTTTTTCCAGATAGAGAGTCTATCAAGTTCTAAAATTGTGTATACATTTTTGTAGTAGGGAAACTAAACAATTACAAAAAAAACTCTCGAAAGTCTTTTTACTTTCGAGCTTCATATTAATTATTTATTAAGTAATTAATTATTAAATATGTTATTTTCAAAAGAAGTTTGGCTCAGAAAATCGGCTGGCTAAGATATTGTAATCCCAGTGGGCACAAAATTTGCCGACGTCTTTACGACATCGTTACGACATCTTTACGACAACTTTGCGACATCCTATGTCCATGTCGTTTTGGTGTCTTTGCGATATCATAAAGACATCGTCAGATCATACGACCTTTTTACGATATTGTAAAAACACCTTAACGGCATGGACATAGGATGTCGTAAAGTTGTCGTAAAGATGTCGTAACGATGTCGCAAAAACGACGCCAAATTTTGTGCCCACTGGGATGTTTTAAATATGTGCGCAGCTAAACTTTATAAAACAAATAAACTTTTTGATTATATACAATTTTTTCAGAAATTACTGTGAATTCATATTTTTTTTGTAATTTAGAATCCAATATGTGAAATTTTTGAATGATGCTTAGATGGGTGGCTCTCGTTGCTAATTTTTCTTCCACAATCGATGACGAATTCGGAAATCGAGAGCGATTAAAAATCAAACTTTGCGATTGCCTCTTAAAACATTAAAAACAACAAAACATAAAAAAAAAGTTTAGAAAATAATGGCAATTGCGGCAGAATGTCGGTTACGACGGAAAATATTTGCGAAAGGCTTGAAAATTTATTTAAAATAACAAAATATAGATATATTCACCAATATAATAAAAGATGGTCACCAAGGTATAAACGAGCGTATAAACGGTCCACATTTTTCTCAATTATAAGAAAAATTTATTAACGCGTTCATAGAGCATTTCGTAAACAGTGTGTGTAGTTATTATTCAATTGTTTGCTGAGAGTATTACAATTGTATATGTTCGTATACTATTCTTATCGAATGAGTCTTCGGCGAGGGGAAATTCGGTTCTATTTACTCAAGAACTTCAAGAATTTTAAGTCACTTGTTTTCTCCAATGATTTTTAAAACATTTGTTTAAGATAAGATCGATGAAGTAACTTTTTCAAATACAAAAATCACCTTAGCCACTTCTTTCAATAAATTAAAACAAATAATCTATCTCTTCTCAATTTAATGGATTGTTTTCAATTGTTTGAAAATCTACTAAATCCAAGAAATTTTGTTGTGGAGTTTCAAGCTTTTAAATATTTTCTAGAATTTTTACGACTTTATTCGAACTGATGCAAAATCCTGTTAAATAAAACAAGAATCCAACGACCAAATTTGGAATTTAAATTTCTTAAATTTTGATTTAGCTGACTTTGACTGGAGGTCATTTGTATGATATTATGTTTTTTAATCAGATAAGAGTTAAACATGGTCCTGATGTGTTCAGAAAGATGAAATCATGGTATGATATCAATAAGAAATTAAGAGGCAGTATTCTTAAAAAAAGATTTTTGATTTAATGTAGAAGAAACGATATTTTACCCAAAAAAAATTTTTTCCTGGTTAACAAATTTCGAGATTTTTCTTTTCAGAGTGATCTTCGTAATAAAAAATTTGAACACACTTTAAACAATTTTAAATTTTCACTACTAAATTTATTTATCAAAGATGTTTCAAATCCTGTTAGTTTTTTAAAGTCAAGAATTTCGAGAATAAAAAGTGAATAAGAAGTTTGCTTTAACAAGATGAAATTATTAATCTTTTAAAGCATCAGATTTTCCTCAATTGAAGACTTTTAAGCAGCGATGTAAAACATGATAACAAACTTTCAAATTCAATTCATCAGAAAACTAGTGTTCAGGAGCAAAATTTAAATTAACATAGGATTTTTGAAGAAGGAGCTAAAGATCCTTGGTTTGTTAATTTGACAGATATTCAAATTGCTGATTCAGTTACAGATATTATCAGATTAGGTGAAGGTTTTAGTAACCGTTTTTGGATCAGCAGGATTTCCGAAACAAGGTTTTACACTTGTCAAAGAGCTTTGTTGAGAAGAATAGTTTGCATATCAGTTATATTGATTGTAGGATTTCTAAAGGTTTAATGATGACGAGAGAGTTTCTTAGAAACAACCCTGATATAGTTTGCATGAATCTTGATAAAGGCAGTATTACTGTTTGCATGAAAATATCGAATTATATCAGGGATGTGGAGAATTTGCTATCTGATGATAATTCTGAATTATTCTATGAAAATCCGCTAAAAAAATTAAAAAGAGACACTTTTAAGTTGCTTGACAATTGGAGAAAGAAAGGACTTCTGGGAAAGGATATAACATAGACTGATATTAACACTAAAGACACAGTTCTTGAAAGATGTTATGGTTTGCGCAAGATTTACAAAGATGGCTATCCCTTGAGAATAGTTATTTCAACTATTAATACTCCCACCAAATTTTTAGAACAAAATTTTAATTTTATTCACAAGGACTCTATCACAACTTCTAAATATAATGTCAAAAATAGCTGGGAATTTCAAAAAAGTATTATTTAAAAAAAGGTTCCGGATGACCATGTAATGCTTTCTTTGGATGCTATTTCAATGTTTGCGAGTATACCCCTTGAATTAGTTAAAAAGGCAATTTTAAATAGATGGACTAATATAAAAACCCGTACTCGTTTATGTCAAAAAGATTTTATAGAAGGGATAGTTTTTATTATGGAGTCAACTTATTTTAAATTCAATGGATCTTTCTATAGACAGAAGTCTGGTACTCCCATAGGTTCAGTCACTTCTCCGATTTTGGCAGAACTAGTGATGGAAGATTTAAAGGTTTTTGTTTTTGGGAAATTAGATTTTGTTTTCTCCTTTTATTTTTGGTTTGTCGACGATACCTTATTATGTGTTCCTCTAGAAAAGTTACAGATCGTCATTGATACTTTTAACAGTTGTCATCCAAAACTTCAATTTACTCATGAAATAGAACAGGATTATAGAATTAATTTTTTTGGACATAAAAGTAATTAAGGGTTGGGATGTTTATATTATTGCCAATTGGTATAGAAAAAATACATATTAAGGTAGAATTTTTAATTTCCTTTCTGCTCATCCCTTTCAAAACGAAGTTGCAGTAATTAAAAACTTAGTTGACAGAGCTCCAGGTTCGTCCCATTATTCATTTCAGACAAAAATTTGAATATTGTTAGGAATATCCTTTTTCTGAATTATTATCCAAAAAAGTTAACTGAGAAACATATTGTAATTAGAGTTTGACAAATCGAAAACAAAGAGATTAATAATTTGCTCGTAGATAATCAGAAAGAGTTAAAGGAATATAGTTCGTTTAAAATTTTTGTTCTTCCATTTTTTGGTCAAATTTCTAAAACTATTGAACTTATGTTAACAAAATTAAAAATTCATACTATTTTACGCATTCCATTTAAAATGGCCTCTTAATACTAGGACACAGGAGCATAAAAGTGATGTTGGTTTAGGACGCTGTTATAAGAGTGTTCTTGCCAGCATACAAAGGAATTTGTTGATGTTAAACATAAGTTTGACTGGGATAATGTTCAAATTTTTCATAGTGAAAGTAATGAGAGAAAGAGGGAATTCATGGAAATGCTTGACATTAAAAAACAAAAAAAGTTATCTATTAATTTAAAAACTGATTTGGATAAGCTGAAAAAAAGTTATGCTAATATGATTAATTACCTTTAACGTGGATCTTTCATAAATTCTGTTTTTCTTTTACTTTCTCTATTTCTTATGTAAATGTGACGTTCGATTCTTGTTTTCTTTAACAGGATTTTGCATCAATTTGATTATTGGACGTTAAATGGGATTTTTAATTTGGTTTTTGGTCTAATTTGAATTTCTTAAATTTTTGTTTGAACTGATCTTGAATTTTCTTCAGTTTTTCAACCTTTACTCTAATTGTGCTAATGTAAAGCGCATAATTTGGGCTTTTTAATTTTTTTAAATTCCTTTGAACTCCTTAGGCGATCAGACCGAATTCTTATGAATTTATCTTGAATGTTTTAAATTATTTTCAGTTTATTTAAATTCTTCTACATACAATTTACTCAATTCATTAAACTTTTGGCAAAATTGTTGTCTCTATTTTATACTGTTTTAGAGGATTTTAAAGAATCTATTCACGGGAAATGGGGTGTTTTGTAAGATTCCAACGGGTTTTAAATATTTTGGGAAAAATTAAAATATTTTTAGAATTTTTTTATTGATTTCACTAATTTAAAAAATTTAAAAATTGATTGCATTAATTTAGTATAAAGAATTTTCTAGAACTTCGGAATGACTAAATAATTCAATAATTCTAAGGGATTTTTGGTTTGAAAAATATTTTTATTACATTTTCCAGGATTTTAGAAAATTTCATCATAGATTTCATGCGACTTTGTAAAATACTAGTGAATTTAAAAGAATTTATTTACGAAGAGTGAGGTATTTAGTAGGTTTCCAAAGATTTAAAGAGATTTGACATTGTTTGTGTTTATTTAACCTGAATTCTTATTCGTTTATTCTAAATTCCTTAAAGTTCTCTTGAATATTTTAATTCACTTGATTTTTTTTCTAAATTTACTGAATTCCACTTAATGCAATGGATTTTTAATAGTTTTTATTTAATTGATTATAAGGATCAATTGATAAATTGATCAAATGTTTAAAAATAATGCAGGGTATTTTTCCAAATACCTTCGCGGAAAAAAATAAGTTTGCTCTACCAGCATAGTACAAACTTGATAACCTCAAATTTTTTGTTTTACCATGTCCAGTTTGCTGTTTTAACCAATCCAGTTTCCTGTAGCAGCAGATCTTACTTTTCTCTCACAGCATTGTTGTATTTGTTAATTTTTATCAGTAAAATCGAATTAATTTAAAATGTTAAATTTAAATTTAGAATATTTTGAATAAATTTCGTCTCGCAAAATTATAATATTAGTTTTTATACCGAATTTTCAGAGACGTCACAGTTGGTTTGAATTAATTACAATTCGAACTTGTTCCGATAATATTATAATTTATGACTTGTTTGAAAACAATCATCCTTTTTATATAAATAAACAAAAACGTAATTAATTCTGATTTACAAAAATTTGTATGAGAGCTTCATCAGTTTTCAGCAATTATATTTCATAAAGGGCGCGCGACTTAATTCTGACTGCGCATGCGCCACTTACAGTGATTCACGTGACTAACTATTGCCTGGGTCTAGTTGTGAGCATTCAGACTTATGATGTAAAGTGTGTTTCGTACGTAAAAAACGTCCATCCACATCATTATAAACATTGTTTCATCATTATGAACATTGTTTGAAGTTGTGAAAAAAAAAAACAAATATGAGTGCTACGATTCGAGAACTCCTCGACAAATACTACATCTCAGAGGAGAGCATCGAAGAATTGGAAAGTAAGTGCTCGGAAGACTTTTCAAAACACCCTAACCTAACTTTCAACACGTCATGCTTTGACTAATCTTATTTCATTAGCATAGCAAAAATCGTGTAAAATCTTGGATAATTTTGTGGAAATTCAAAAATAACCCAATAATTCGGAATTTGCATTTCAATTCCAATTTATTTCCAACGTAAATAAATTAATTCACTTAAAGAATTTTACTATAGCTTATGGTTAAAATTTCAATCAAACCCGAAAAATATAGTCATTTATTTCAAATCTGCAAAATGAATTTTAACTTAGAATTCCGAATTTTTCTATATTCTTGAGATTAAAAGTTTTTTTGTTTTAATAGAACAAAATGGTTCGGGATTTATCAAAACCAATATTCAATTCAGGAATCGTAATTGACAATTCATTCTCGATTTGCAGAAGCAAATCATCGTAATTTACCATTCGTTCTGGAGTCGCAAAAGCGAAACCCTTAAAAAGGTATTCGCAATTTAAAGAATTAAAAAATGTCATTACGAACTAATTGATAATCAATTTTACAACCCGAGATTTCCTACAATCTGATGCTTGATAATTCTAAAATCGTTTAGAATTTAAAAAGAAATAACTAAAGTCAATTACCAGTTGTTAATAAATTCCAATTCTGTATATTTCTTTGCGATTTCATACACGAAATTACAAAAATCTATTGCACTATATTATACAACAGATTTTGGGAATTCGTTGTACGACTTCATAAAGAAATTTATAAAATTCAAATTTATGAACAAGTCTTCACTGATTTTGGTTATTTGTTTTCGAATTATATAAGAATAATAATTCTTATTATCAATTGTATCATGACATTTTTGAATCTTTGAAATCTCGAATAGCTTCTGTAAGATTCGGCATTCAATGATTTTCTTTTAGCTAGTAAAACGTCTTTTTTTTGCGTTAACTACTTTCCTGACGATTTCTTCGCAATCGACAATTTGTTCTTGTTTCGCAAAACTAAAATCCTTGAAATTTTGTTTAAATTGAAAAAAATGTCAAACTTTAAAACGAATTAATTATTAAATTTGAAAGCTCTACTTAATACCGACGATTCTCGTGGAAAATTAGTATTGTCATTATACGAGAAGAAACAAAAGTTAGACGACTATACTCGAAATCTCCTAGCTGACTTCGTCGTCAGAAATGAATTAAAAGGAAATGCTGATGCGACGCGATTTAGCAGTAGATAATTAATAAACAGTAGATAAAAGAACAATCAACAGGGATGCCAGTCAGTCACCTTTTTTCCATAATCCTCTTTTTCCCTCTTATATTTTAAAAAACCCTTCAGTACCTAAAATCGAGAAATTTGAACCAATTTTCCCTTTTTTCACACAGTTTCGATTCATTTTTGTGAGCATTATCACATAGTATCAAGAAATTCGTTCAGTGAATTTCTCAAATAAATACAACAAACTCCTCGAATTTAAAAAATTTTGAAGATCACAGTCAGAAGATTCAAATTCTAATCTTCCAAATTGAAGAAATTGCTAATGTAAATTATAAAAATTATAGTATGTTTAAAAAACCATTCAGAAGTACGTGTTTCTGTACTATTATCATTCCAAATTAGGAATTCTTCAATTGTCAATCTTAAAAAGTAAAGAATATTTAAATTGTAAATTACTAAGTGGGGCGATAGTCGTGGGGGCGAAAGTGTAGGCTTTGAACCCACTTCGTCGGCTTACGGTTTCGATTCCCGCCTCGCACTCTGGAAGACCCGCGGCGGCCCATGCGGTGAACACTAGCCTAGCAAGGGATTTTTTCATCTCCGGAGAGTCGTGGGAGCGGTACCTCTAGAGAAAAAGGTTTTCTCCAATTATTTAAAGCTATTGCTCTTGGTGGTTCGGAACCCACCTGAAACTGTAGGTCCCTCTTCCACCACCAAGTAAGTTTGTGGAGGGTGTGTAAAGGAATAAAGAAGGTGCAAGAAAAATCTAAACTCTTAGGGGACACATTAGAAGCTTCCATTCCATTCCGAATTGTAAATTCTAAGAATGAAAGAATTTTTAATTGTGAATTTTTAGAACTTATATCGCACTTCTGTCAATTAAAAATTAATCAAATATTCAATTATTTAGATAATTAATTTTAAGTCAGGCGTACGATACTATGACATTTAAGGGCCTATCTTATACACATAGAATCACTTTGTCTGTCTTATACTCATTTTGCTAACTTTATAACAAATTCTAAACTTCAAGCAATCTTCAAGAAATAAACAGGATACTGATTATCCCAAATAACGGATCATTATGAATAACCACATTCTTGTCAATAAATGTTTTCTAACTCGTTTAGAATTGAACTTGATTTTCTTATCTAGTCAAAACTCATTTCCTGCCAGTTACTGAATAAAATATTTTTCAAATATTACTCATAATGAGCGATCCATAAATTACCTAATATAAAAGCTTCTATCGGTATAATTAGAAAAGAATTTTGTTGTTGTTACCATCACTCTCAAAAAAATATCCATAAAAACAAATTTGTTTTTAACCATTTTTGAAATACTAATACCTGCTGAAGCATTCAACACTTTGTGTAAACTTATCGGATTTTTGAAAAGAGTTTAAGAGAATTCAGAAGATTTCCAAATATTTCATAGGATTTTAAAAAAGCGATATCAATAGATATTAATGAATTAAAAAAAAAATTTCATAGAACTTTAGATATTTCAAGGGACACAATCAGATATTTATAAATTTATAATTTTCATTTTTATGACAAATTCAGTCTAAAAACGGTATTTAAAAAAATTTATTTAATTATATTGAAACACTTCTATAGTTCCGATTTTGGGGCTAACAGTGAGTTAAGACTAACTATTTATAGTCATTTCCTCTTTTGTTTGTTCACGCCTGGGTGCTCGCCTGATTGACAACCGCAGACGGGAGGGCTATTGAAGGATTCCACCATATTTATATTCCATAAATACAAATTTCCAAGTATTGTTGCATAATTTTGAATTTTTTAAACAATATTTTTTCACCTGAAAATCATGAAACCTTATTAATTTTTGGTATAAATGATAAAATTAATGAATTTTAAGGATAATAATTGTAATTTAACATATTTGATCATTAGTTGAACCATTTTTCTCTTGTTAATCGCGAATAATTTTTGTCATCCATTATCTTAATTTTCATTACCTTTAATAGATCCCCTTTCTCCCAAAAATCTTAGTTTTACCCTAAATTTGAACGACTGAACCGCTGACATCCCTGAATTAAACTTTATGTTATAAATAATGATTTCTCGTATAGAATTTCGACCAACCGAGCACGCATTCTTACCAAGAAAATTCTCGATATTTTTTCATCAGAAGACCAAGTAAGTATAATTTTTATTACAAGATTTTCAATCATTATACTGGTGCCTGTATTTACTTTTGATTTATTTTTGCTTCGTTACGTCATTTTATTATTATTGTATACATTTAACTTCTTTTGGAATTCATGATTTTCTTTTTGTTCTTTCGTTTATTGAGTTGCAATTCAAACCCCTGGAATCGAGCAGTAGAAGCGTGGAAAAAGACCATGGTGGCGCGATTCTGTTTTTGGCGAGATCAAAATAACGTAAACATACAACAATACATAACGCTGTTTAAGCCTTTGAAGGAGCCACAAGGATATACTGTGCTGAGTTTCTCAATTAAATTGCAATTATGTCGTCACATTTAATTGGCATTATATCAGTTTTCTTTTTTTCTTTAGTTGGAAATAGATTTCGAACATGTTTACCCAAATTCGCACTTAGCTCTATATCGAGCTTGATCCAAATTATCATCTTTCATTGAACAAAAAGTCAAAGAAACTAATCCGGATTTTGAGAGAAATTCTGAGAAAGGTATATGCGTATATAAACAATGGAGGTGTTACAAAGAGAATGTAATCGAAAATTTTTCATTTTTGTTGTTTTCAGTTTGTTCTGTATTTTCTTTTCTATGTTCCTTTCTCTGCATTCGATCAGGTTATTCTTCAATTTCTGCTGTTCAGAGTTTTCTCTATTTTTCTTCCAATTTTCTTTGATCTTCTTTTCTTTTCTTCTTTTCCCTTTTCGGATACCTTTCATAAGCGTTTTTCCAAAGTTACTGAAATTAGAAAATTTATTTCAATAATTAATATTTCATCCTAATATCATAGGTATGCAGACGATCCAACTTCTATCAAAGCTGCCAAGCTTGTTCCCTGTCATTACAGTTGTAGCAAACAAACAAGGAAATACTTGGCGTCCATCGAAAATTTAACGGCGAAACGCTTTCTTGTGGCAAGTTGAAGTGATATTTGTATGAAAATTCGACAAAAATCATTTTTTTTCTACTGCTGGAATATGAACATATTTACATTTTTAATTTCCAATTACAGAGATGCGACGAATTGAAAAATGAAATTCAACGTCGCAGAGACCAACTAAAAAAACTGAAACTAATTCTGCAACCACAAGCATTGATAATTGGACATTCTAAAAGCGTCGTCAAACAGCAGTATTTGGTGCTCGTCGACACCATCCTGTATGAAGTCGAGTCCCCACTGAAAGCTATAGACATAGCTTTCAACATAATCCACAGCCTCCATTCAGAGGGCCCAAAAGAAGTGGGCCAAGTTTTTTGTTTTTACAATAAGCGATCTACAGATTCTCTACCAAGTGGGATAAAAAATGCACCACAGTGAGCACGATCGTCAGAGAATACGAATACTTTGCAAAAACATAGTAAAAAACACTGATAACCAATTATCAAAAAGTTATTCTAAAGTTTTTCTTACACTAGTTCACGATTTTTATTTCTAATCAAAATGCCTGTTTGTTGCATGTGTAAAAAAGATGTTGCTAATATAAAAGCTTTAGGTCAATATTTCGAAACAGAGTATTTCCTTGAAAAAATTGATTACAAGTGTATAGAATGTAACTGTTTGACGAGACAATTTGACACTTTTCGTTCTTTAAAAAGACATTATTATTTGCATCACAAAACACTGCCTCCTGCAGTCAAGAAACGAAAATCCTCATCAGTCGATAACAATGAAACAGTTTTTATTGAAAACGAAAAATTAAGAGAATATTCTGATAACTCATTTCCAACTGTTGATGGATTGGGAATTACAGGAAACAACAGTCACAATAAAGAAGTTCCAATATCTCATAAAGTCGGGCTGTTTTTTGACAAAATATCAGGAATGTTTACCGCGTGGTACAGAAGCGTATGCTTGTGGAAACCAGATGACATAGTAATTGCATCAATGTTTGATTTTTACGATTTCGAAGCAAATAATCCCTTCGGTCCTAAGCCTGGAAAACTTGTTTCTATACTAAGCCTTCCACTGAAATGTCAATTTTCATCTGACGATATTTTTCTTGTTCTTTTATTTGAAAGTTATTTGCTACAACTTTATGGAAATGATAGGATTTTTGCTCCTTTAATTAAAGAAGTAAATTTCCTAGCCAAAAATGGTATGACAGTAAAAAATGAAAATTGAGAAACAGGAAAAATATACTTTGAAACTGAATTCGGCACTGGCGATAATTTAGGCCTTAATGCAATTTTTGGCTTCGTGGAAAGTTTCAACGCACTCCATTATTGCAGATGTTGCAGAAATTCTAAGGAAAAAATGAAAATTGAATATGCCAATGATGCGTCACTTCGACGAAACTTCGAAAATTACGAAGTAGAGTTGTCATTATGTGATCGTAAATTAACAGGCATAAAAGAAAGAAGCATCTTTAATAACATTCATAGCACAGGCACACAAAAAAAAGTCAAAGTCCACGGAGGCGACCTTTGGGGTTCTATGTTCTTTGGGTCGCTGATTCAGAATCTTTTGTTTGTTTCTTCAGATCAGATCGCTGTCAAGGTCATTTGAAGGTCAAATGAAGAAAATATTGCTGATAAAATCTTGAAAAATTCAGACATAGGTTTTTTAGCATGTTGAATCCGAATCCGGTGTCGCTTGACCTTCATAAGTTCAAGATCAAGATCATTTGAAGGTCGAACCAACAAATTAACCTCAATAAAATTTGTAAAAATTTATATATAAGTTTTAAGAGTCATAGAATATAAATCCTAGGTCATTTTGACCATATCTACCATATCTACCAAATCAAATGATCGACGTAACGGTTTTTTTCGTTTTTTGCCTGTAGTTATACACTCTCTTTTTAGTGACCAGCAGTAATCAGCCATCATAGTGACATCCCATCTGCCTTGGTAGTGCTTTTCCATTTCTTTTATGTCTTGATGGAAGCGCTCTCCTTGCTCTTCACTGTAATCGCCACAATTCTCTGGGAATCGATCCAAGTGATTATGCAGGAAGTGCAATTTGTATGACATCATGCACCCCATTTTTCCAAAGTTCTTAATCATTTCGGCTACTACAACTTTATAATTTTCACTTTTTTTATTTGCTAAACAGTTTTTCACAACTTCCTTAAAACTGAGCCATACATCCCTCTGAATTTTTGTCATTGTCGTTGGAAATTTATCATCTTGTAAAAGTCTCCTTATTTCTGGACCATCAAAAATCCCTTCTTTCAACTTGGCATCAGATTTATATTGAAACTTCTTTTCCAAGTATTTAAAACATCGACTATTTGCATTTAAGGCTTTCACAATTGCTTCATGGCTCCTAATTTAATATGTAATGGAGGAATCAATACTTTTTTTGGACCAACCAGGGCCGATTCAATGATATTTCCTTTTCCTATTTCAAGTGATTTCCTTTCAGCCCACTTATGATTCGTGTAATGTTTTTCGCGATCTCTACTATCCCAGAGGCACAAGAAACACGGATTATTTGTAAATCCAGACTGCTGTCCTAGCAACATAACTGAAACTTTCAAATCACCACATGTAAGCCAATTATATGTTTTGTATTCAATGGCCTCTAGAAGTTTTTTAAGACTAGTGAAGGATTCTTTCTTTGTCGTAGAGTGTGCGACAGGTACTGCGGCATATTGATTTGTGTTGTGAAGTATTACAGCTTTTAAGCTTCTTTTTGATGAGTCAATAAACAGTCTCCAATCATCATCTTTATAAGTATTTGGCTTAAGTTCTTCCATCAGTCCGTTAACATTTGAAGAGTACACTAATTTTTCTTCATCAAAGACTTTTTCTTCGAAATACTGCTTAAAACTCTCATTTCTTTTTCTATAAAACGTTACTTTTGTATCTTTTTCTCATAAATTTTTACTTTTTAAAACTGAAGCTAAATTTTCCGCAGCATCTTTAGGTGGTCCCAAATCTCTTACTAGATCATTAAGTTTAGACTGTGTAAATTTTTCATCAATTCTTTTGCTTACTCCACCTGGTTTATAAACTTCATCAGAGCTTTCACTGATATCGCTTTCATATTCATCTTGATTTTCATCATCGGTCTTAGTGCTTTTGTCATCATCATCATCATCTTTAGATTGAATTGATAAATTTTCTATACTATCAACATCAACCTCATTAATCGTTTGAGTTCTCTTAACGGGTTTTTTTACTGATCCTACCTGGGCGTATTTAAGATTATGTAATTTGTTTTTATTATACCCACGGATATCGGTTTTACAGAAATAACAATCATCTTCGTTGGATGGCTCATTCCATTCTGTGGGTTTAATGAAGATCAATTTAGAATCGTCTTTAGTTTTTTTCAAATACAAAGCATTTTGCGGTAGTTATTGCAAATACTATCATGAGCCCAATCTCCCGAAACTATATCTGAATATTTCGCAAATACATGTGGACATTTATAAAAAATGTATTTTGTACCATATTAGGGCAAAAAGAACCCACTTCTTTTTTAATGATATACCATTCTTATGGGTACAATGCCTTCTCTTTCAAGAAGTCTACAGCAGCTAATATTAATGATAAAGTACACTGCCTTACTTTCGAGAAATTCACAGCAGCTAATGTTGATAAAGATAAATTAATATTTCCAGTTTCTATATAGACGAAAAACTAAAGATGATTCTAAATTAATTTTTTGAAACATTATTTCAACAGTACCTTATTGATTTGACCTTTAAATGACCTTGACCTTGAACTCATGAAGGTCAACCGATACCGGATTCGGATTCAGCGTGCTAAAAAACATATGTCTGAATTTTTTAAGATTTTTTCAGCAATATTTTCTTCATTTGACCTTCACTCGACCTTGAAAGCGATCTGATCTGGAAAAACCGACAAACGATTCGGAATAAGCGACCCAAAAATCCTAGAACCCTTAAGGTCGCCTCCGTGGAATTTGACTTTTTTTTGTATGCCTGTGTAATTTCCACGTCCCTCGAAATTCGGCATTAAACTGTAGGAACGATTTTGCTGAGGGAGTTGGACATAGTGATATGATTTCAATTATCAATCACTGCATTAAGTGTAAATACTTCGATCTCGACTAATTGAATGACAGAATCGCAAATTTCGATTATGGGCCAATCGATGTTTCGTCAAAGCCTCGTGCAATTGTAGAAAATCATCTTAAGAGTTCACATCTTAAAATGTATGCCTCTCAAATGTTATGCTTCATGAAGTGTTTTAACCTTTTAGTTGGCTTCAAGTTCGAAGAAAAATACAAATTTCTGAAAAAAATATGCTACAGTAAACGTATGTAGAAAAAATTTATCATATTCGATAGCCGTAAAGCATCAATTACACATGTGCTACAGATTTATGTCATGTATTCCAATAATCAATCCGTTCACCCTCGGGCCTAATAAAAAAGTTAACGAGAAAGATATTGATACATTACGGGACTTTTTACATCTAAATAAACGAAATTGCGATGTTTCTTTTATAATACTCATTGGATTGATTACAAAGGAACAAAATTTTATAAAGATAGGATTCTTATCATCGATTTCGACGTTTATTTCTTACCGGTTCTTAATCTCATTGAAGAAATTTTTACTTTTAAGGAGAACGTAATTTTTTCATATAGAACCTTACAAAATATAGGTTACAACGATCACGTTTTAGCGTATGAAATACTTTTGACAGGTAAAACAAATTTGATAAATGTAAGCGATATAACAGATCCGTTTATTACTTTAAGCCTAAATTGTTGTTCAGAAGGTCGAAAGTATATTATTTTACGTAATGAAATATAATAATACGAGTTTTTTAGTTTAATGTATGATAAAATTTATAATTTTCAATGCAATTTTTGCTAATCATTTCATAGCTCTGTTGTCTCAGCATGTTTGGTTGAGTGATACGAGGGTAGTTCAATAAGTCCTTAGAATGACCAACATATGGCGCGCGAATCGCTCCAAATCATCTATTTTCAGCCAGCACCACTCCCGACTAGATATATGGTGCAGTCACAGTCCACATCTTCTGAGTTTACGTGTTTTTATAACCAATTGAAAAAAAATTGTTCGTTAAGAAACATGGAAAAAAACAAGTTCAGAGCGGTAATCAAACATTTTCATTTAAATGGTTTAACTCCATATGAGATAAAAAATGAATTGGACTCAGTTCATGGCACATATGCCCCTGCCTTAGCAACGATTTATAACTGGGTAAATGAATTTAAGCGTCGTCGTACATCAATAAGTGACGAACCACGTTCAGGAAGGCCCTTAGAAGCAAGTACTCCCGAAATCATCAATAAAATCCACGATATGGTGTTGAAGGATAGAA
>NC_046664.1:14366390-14399629 GCF_010883055.1 Belonocnema kinseyi | reverse complement strand
AAAATGGCTCGGTGGACAGAAATTTCCAGACAACGAAGACGTCATTGCCTCTGTAAGTGCTTATTTTGAGGAACTTCCGAAAAAGCACTTTTCTGAAGGATTCAAAAAACTTGAAAAGCGATTGACCAAGTGTATAGAGCTCCACGGAGATTATGTTGAAAAATAAAAAAAAAAATTACCCAAAAAAAATTGTTTTTATACTTCATTCTAAGGACTTATTGAACTACCCTCGTATAACCAACCTAAAAGCTAGGAGATCTGTTACCTGTGGCAGCAAATCGAAGTGCTATCGTAGCAAATGCGGATTTTCTGCTGCAACAGATTCCACTGATGATTGAATATTATAGTAAACGGGAACTGGTACAGCTTATCAGCTCAGTTGTGACAACATAGCTAATTTGTTGTAACGGCAAATCTTTACCAGCATGGTACTCGTAAGATTTGCTAACCTAACATACCATATTCGTTGTGTCTATATTAACAATGCCAGATATGTTGGGGGAACAAATACGTTTGCTGTACCAGCAAATCTTTCTTTTCCATGTTGGAAAATTTCAAGAGCTTTACAAAACTTGAAAGGATTTTTATATATTTTAAAGGACCTGAAATATTTTGGGCTATGTAAAAAAATTCGGACGTACTTTTAAATTGATTTCTAGGTGCTTTCAAGGGCTTCAAAAAATTTTTAAGGGAATTCGAAAGATATCAAAGGATTGGAAATATTTTTTTGGAAATTTTAGGATTCTCAGAAATTTTTTAATTAATTCAAAAGTTTGAAAGGCAGAAATATTCGAAGGTTTTTTAAGATTCTAAGGCATTTTCAGGAGAATTGAATAATTTCATGGAATTTCCAAGCTTTTAGTACAATTAAGAGATTTTAAGAGATTTTAAGGGATTTTAGGATTTTAATGGTATTCATTTAGAATTCGCTTCGATTTTTTATTTATTGACCCTGAATTCTTCTAAATTCACTCAATTTTACTCAATTTAATGTATTCTTGAAATTTTTTTTTAATTCATCTTAAAGTCTATTTTAATCTCACGTCAAACTCGTAGACATTTTATAAAATTCTTTTTAATGTCCGTTTAATTTTTCTGAACTCATTTCAAACTTACTCAAGTCAATGAAATTTTTAATATTCTGGAATCGTTTTCAAATCAATTGATACATTTTTTAATTCAGGTTTATTTATATGAATTTCGTTGTATTCTTCTCACCACCCTTAAATTTCGAAAAATTCACTCAAATTTTACTGAAATCAATTGAATTTTTCGATTTTCAAAATAATTCCCAATTCAGTTTAATTCTTTTAAATTGGTTTAAATTCATTCGCTACTTTTTTGGTTAGAAATTAGTAGGTTTTTACGACTTTAAGAGATTCGAAATCATTTGTTCGGATTCAGCCTGAATTCTACAAAATTTATTTAATTCAACTTATTTACTTAATTCAATGGATTTTCTTTGAATTTATAAAAGTTTGTATTCAATTGATCTAGAAGTATTTTAAACTCACCTAGAATTCTGAACCATTTTATCATATTTTTTAGAATTCCCTTGAATATTTCTATGCTTATTTTCAAGTCAAAGAATTCAATGAATTTTATTCATATTTTTAAATTGTTTTCAATTAACTTGAACCTTTTTAAATCCACCTTAAATTTTTATGAATTTTATCGAATTATACCATATGAGCGGTAAAAAAAGTATCCCTTGGTCCCTATATTTTATCGGATAGGGACTGTGAGGCCTGGAAAAAATAAATTTACAAAAGTTATAAATAAACGTTGCGCAATGGCGCACCAACCATCGAAGTATTACTCGATAGTTTAAAAAAATTACTCCATGAATCCAGAAAATTTTGGAAATTCCGTGATTTTTATACATTCGATCAATTTAAATTTAAAAAAATTGTAATACTTTAAACTAACTTAAATTTATTTCGTATACATTCTCTATCTTTAGATGTAGAACAGTTTTTAATTGAGGAATGATATTAAATTTTTCGTTTTAATAAAAAGCGATATTTTTTATTCCTTTCTTATTATTTAAGAAATAAGAGAAGTACAAGGTCAAAAACATTTTCAAATCGACATTTTAAATTTGGTTAATCGTCCATTTCGCGCATGAACGTGGAATAATCAAGCTAATGCAAAGAATTCCTGAATATGAAACCAAGAATCTAACGACAAAATTTGGACAAGCACCATCAAAATTTTCCATTGTAATATGAAAAAAAAGCTTTTACATTCTCGTCAGAGAAGGTATTAGATTTGTGTAAAATTTGACCCCCCCCCCCAGTTTTTCACGAACGTGTCTGTCTGTATGTCTGGATTTCTGTCTGTCTCTCTGTCTGTATGTATGTCTGTATGTTTGTCTGCGAACACGATAACTTTTGAAAAAATTAATCTATTAGATTGCCCTTTGGTACACTCGTTTAGTGTCACAGATCATAGCTCAAGTTCGTTAGCCAGCCATTTTTGATAAAAATTTAAAAAGTGGGCACACTTTGAATATTTTTGAGACCACTTTTTCAAAAATTTAAAAATTCTCTGCACGGTCATTCATAGTATTCAAAAATTCGAACAATTTATCCTAATGACTTTTTCTATAATATCACAAATTACCAGAGATGTAGCAGTTACAAAATTCCAAAAAACACACGAAAATGAACATTTTAGGCCGAATAACGCACGATATGAAAAAAAGTCAAGAAAAGATGAATTTTCCATTTTGAATGCCCTACAAGATTATCATAACAATTTTTTGAATTCTTTTGAAAAGTCAAAATTTCATATTTTGACAGCATACAAAATAACGAAAAATCCAAAAATTACATTTTTCGGCCAAACTATGAAAAATACGGTAAAAGATGAAGAGACAAAAATTGTGCATTTGAAAAAGATCTCCAAATTTTTTTCAACTACTTTTTGATAGGATGTATAGTTTTGGCTCTAATCATGAAAAATATGATTAACAGTAAAAAACAAAAAAATTTGCCTGCTTCGTGGGCACATTCGAATCACAACTTTTGTCATTTAATTTCTTTTTCGTCTCGTGTGTGGGGTTTTAAAAAATGTAATTAATAATTGGTTATTTTTTCATTTTAATACATTCTCATCAGAGAAGGTATTAGATTTGTGTGTGAGTTTGTCTTTATGTCTGTCTGTCTATGAGCACGATAAATTTTGAACAAAATAATCTATTAGATTGGCTTTTGATACACTCTTTTAGTGTCCTAAGCTAAATGCCAAGTTCGCTGGTAAGCCATTTTGGATAAAAATTCTAAAAGTGATTGTATTTTCAAGTTTTTTGAGAACACATTTTTTCATGATTCAAAAATTCTCTGTACACTTGTTTATAGTACTTAAAAAGTAAAATATAAATTTTCGAAACCCCTACAAGATTATCATAACAACTTTTTGAATTTTTTCCAAAAATTGATAATTCAAATTTTGATCAAGCAAAAAGTAATAAAAAATTGTATTTTGTCGTCAAACTATGCAATGTAGGAAAAGAATTATGAGACAGACATTATGCACCCAAAAAAATATCTACAAATTTGTTATCATTCACTTTTTTATAGGACATGTAGTTTTTGTTCTATTTATAAAAAAAAAACAGTGAAAATACAAAACATAAATTTTTCGACACATGGTACAAGCTAAGAAAAAATCAATCGATAACATTTTTTTACCGAAAGTAGAAAACAATAATTTTTACTAGTTGTTTTTTTCATATGATTGGTAGTTTTTATTTTAATCGTGAATAATAACATTAAAAATAAAAAAAATTACATTTTTGGTAAAATGACACAAGACATAAGAGAAAGGTTGTTTAACGCAAAAAAAAACTAATTTTTTTTATGAAATATTTTCTTCATAAAACGCATGGTTTTCGTTTTAATCGTAAAAAATAACATTATAAATAATCAAATTGACTGTTTGGAGAAACGGCACTAGACAAATTTAAAATATTTATAAGTGCGTACGTTCCAAGACGTAGCTACAAAATTCCCTTTACCTATTTTTTTCATACGACGGGCCGTTTTTTTTAACTTTTAGCATACCAAAATTTACCATTTTTTTAGTGTCCAAAAAGGCTTTTTTCTCATTTATATTTTCGAATTCAAAACATGAAAAATAAACAAAAATTATGATTCAATGTAAATTCTTATAAATGTTTCCATAACATTTAGCGAAGGCTCCTGGAAGTAGGCAAATGTCTGCATTTTGAGAAAGGCTTCCAAGGATGTTTCCAGAAATTCTTGTGCAAAACGTTAAAATTTATAAAAATTCCGTAAATTTAATTAATTTAATCAATAAAATTCCTTACAAACATTTGCTAAACCTTCTTTACGAACCTTTCTGGAATATCTTTGCGAATTTTCGTTAACTTCTAATGACATGTTCCAGGAATGTTTAGGGTAACTTTTTTGCTATAACAAAAAAAATGGATCGATAATTAATTTTTAAATTTGTAGGGCTTTAAAAAAACTGGCACCTAAATATTTTACGATAAAGTTATCCGTTATGCTAATTTTTTAGCGTTAACAAATAATTTCCAAAAATTAATTGCGACAATCTTGCAGATAATTTATTCTCAAGATAATAAGCTTCTAGCTAAACACACACACGTGTTTGTGTGTTTGTATGTATGGATGTATGCATGTATATAAATCTTATCATTTTATCAATAAGAATAAAAACTGAAAACAAATGACTCAGATATTTGTTTAAGCATCATTTAAAAAAAATCGTGTTATTTTCCACCAATTAGCCTTATCTGAAATAACTAAATTTTTTTATTTCTTATAGTTTATGATATATGAATATGAATACTTGAGAACGACACAATTGACGCCTATACTCTATGATATAAAGATCAAGGTACTAGACTATTGAGCAGAATAACATCAGAAAAAAAATTAGATATTCTATAAAATAAAACTCTTTAGTAACTTTAGTTCATAATTGCAAAAAATGAGGATCGATTACACTCTGGCCTTAACCTTAGCGCTCACCCTTAATTCTATTGGTAAATATAATACTACATATTTATATATGTCATGTCTATTATCTTAAATAAATATTCATAGAGTTCAAATGCGTACAAGATCAAAAATTGTAATTAAGAAGTAAATTTTTATATTGAAAAAATAATAAATGGCCCGTATTTATTCATTTTCTATACTCCTCGATAAGGATCGTAAATTCGTAAAATCGATAACACGATAATAAACTCTAATCTGACACTACAGTCTCAAACCGGTATATGCGATTGAAGAATTTGATTGTTCTCATAAATTTTGATGCATATTACGTCATTCGTCAGTGAATTTCTTATTTTTTATGGTAATCTTTAAACAAAAACACTCAAGGATTTTTTCTTTCATAGTACATTCCTGTTGACAATGATCATGTTCCTAACCTATTTGGCAACATATGTGATTTAAACAGCTAGTTCTTACGATCATGGTTTTATTATTTATTTTGTTAGAGATCACTTTGTACTAACCTGAATTTTCAACCGAAAATATTAGAGATGCCTATTGTAGATAAGATGTGATGCATTTTGAAGAAAGAAACTGAGGATAAAAAATTATAAGATTTCACAACGGATAGAAATTTATAAATATTTTTATCATTTCGAGACAGGATTAGGTAAAGTTTTAGTACAAAAATTGGAATAAAGAAGTATGTACATTTCGTCATCCTGACAGGTCACGTGAAAACGCCCGAGCATTAAAAGCATAATTCACAACACTCAGCCCTGAAAAAGTGAACTGCAATGTTCACGAAATGTCGGCAAAATTCGTAGTTTTTTACACGATTGGAATCCGAAATATATCTTTTTATCAAAATTAATCATTGTGAAAGCAATTAATCTATTATTAACATTATTCTCTGTTTCTTCTTGCAGAGTTAAGTTCACATTTTGAATGTTTACCTAATGGCGAGCCTATTCCTGGTGTTCCCTATAGCGGACCATCTATCTCTTCCTGTATGTCTCCCTCTTCTTCTTCGGACAGGCAACATTCTCCTCCCGAGGCACCAACTGGGGTCGAGACCAGGTCTCCTTCTATCAGGCATATAACTCCACCTACCAGGATTGCTTCTCATGACAGCCATGGATATAAACTTGATCAACTTCAACTTATTCGGCTCACTTCATTGAAATATCCGCACCGGAAATACGAGCTTCGAAAATACACTTTTCCAGAAGATAAAACAATTTTCTTATTACTAGGAAACAATACCTATGGGCGCGTGCCTAAAGAAGAACAAATTGTATTATCATCAATCAATGGTGTGGCTTTTGCTATATTGGATAGTAGCAATAGTTTTGCTGGCATATATGCCCAAGTTAGGTTCTTCGGTACTAAAGCTCGGGTAAGAATAAACATGGAAAACGGCACGATTAGCCCATTGAATAAAAATGAAATCGTGGAAATTCCAGTAGGACCCAGACGCCCAATCTCCAGATATTTTAGAGTACATTGTATATAAGACTGATAAGTAAGCTAGTTTTAAAAGTGATAAAGTGATCATTATTGTTACTGTTTCAAAATGTAATTTGTTCTTAGTTTCTTTTGTAAAAAAAGTAACTCATGTTGCTTTAGTTACTTTTGTATTTTAGGAACAAATACTAAATAAAACAATTAACGCTTATTTCTGTCTTTATTCAGATCACCGCTTTTCTGGTCGACAGCCAAAATCCCCGTCTAAAATTTGACACTTAAGTTGTAGACATTTTTAATCGTATCTCGAGAAATCAATAAGATATTCTAAGTTCTGAAGAACGGAATACCCCGGGTTATATTTCGGACCCCATGATAATATTTAAAAACCCTCTACGAGCACCCTTATTTGTATTACCTGAACATATCCCAAATGTTTCAACAGTAAAAAAACTTAGGAATCGGAGAAAATCATAGTTGTCATTTTGAAAAAGCAACAAGTTATATTCATAACTCAATAATAATACTCACCAATCTTCAATAACAAGCCATAACGCTCTTACCGGAAGAAATCTCAAGTGCCTCCTCGCAAACACTCAATAAATTTAGAAATCTGAAATAATCACAAAAGTTACATTGAAAAACCCAAAAGTTATTTTGGAAACCCGAAACTAATATTCGTCTACCCAGTGATTTTACGCAAAACACTTTGAAACGTTTTAAATTTTATATATCACAAATCACCTTTCAAAAACTTCAAGTTACACATCCGGTCTCGAATTCCATTCATTTTTATTTCACGCAGTTCGGTGGAAAATTATATTCTTTTATAAGGTTAAAAAACAGATGAGCTGTTACATTTTCATCAAATTAACGTCTGGAAATGTATTAATTACATAAATAAAGACAAGGCCCACAACTTCTTCCAGAGGAACATATACACTTTCCTTCCTTTTGGTAATTGCTAGTCAAACATTGAAAACATGAGTTTTCGAAATCAAAATTGACCCCCTCTTGAGACTAAACGAAAAATTTAATTATTCTAAAAAATTTAAATATAATTACAAAAAGTTATAATATTAGTAGCTCATCGAAATTACATTACGAAGATTGGAGTCTATTGAGAATTAACATTGAAGTTTTCTCATCGTTATAAACCTATGTGTGCTTATTGATTAATAATCACTTTGAGATTAGTAAAAAGTTAAATAAAAAAATATTCTTTAAATATTTAAGAACTAACTCAAAGTCACTAAGGCTCCCTCAAATTCTTTCAAATGCACTCTACAAATCTAGTTAAGTATTTGAAAGCATTTGGATTAGTTTAATTTGGTTTAATTCACTCGAATTTTAGTTCATACGTGCTGCATTTTTATATCTGAATTTATTGTTGAATTCTCAAGAACAAATATTGCTGCTTATAAAGGGATGGAAATAAGTATTAAACAAATAATTTCATTTAAAGGAAGTAATTTTGGTGCACCAACCATTTTTCTTCTATAAATTCAATTCAATTCAATTTTTAGCTTACGATGCTATAATGTATATTTAAATTATTTTACGTTCAGCTAATGCTGCTCAATTCTTTTTAGTTCTTTAAACGATTTTTTTAAATGGAACCTGAAGTCTTTTAGTATTGACTAAACTATGTTTTTTTAAAGGAAAAGAGAAAATTCTACTTTCTCAAATAAACTCTCCTAAACTTAAACATTCTAATGAAATTTTCTGTAAAAATTAGGTTCTTAGAAAAAGCAATAAACACCTAATGGCTAATTCGACTCATTTCCAAATGCGTTCAAATACACCATTATTGAAAAAAATTTAATTCCCTAGGGTTTGCGAAAACTGTATTCCCTTCTGGTGTAGTGACCCCACCCCCCACCGTCAAAAGTTCATTTCTATTTCAGTAATGTCCAGACCTGTATTTAAGATTTCTTCGGATGCTTAATTCTTCAAAATGAGCGAAATTTATTTTTTATATATTTTGCATCGTTGTTTGTCGAAAAAGTCTTATGCAATAAAGCATATTATTCTTTTATTGATAGAAATCCGACATTTTTTCTTGATTCATTATTATTTAGGAAATAAATTATTAAAACAATTTAAACCTTTAATTCTTTTTACTTTAATTTTACAAAAATTCGGTAGCAACTTTTTATTTTTAAGCATTTATTTAACTGCTACTCTCGTCGCTTTACTGGAAATCGAACCACAAAAGTTCATCAAAGAAAGTTACCATCAATCAGTGTAGATATCTTTTTCACCGAACTGAAACTAGAAATAAGCCTGGGTTAACCTAATCAATACTGATTGATGTTAACTATCTCTGGTGATAATTCATAATCCTTAAAATTACTCGTATAATAAAATGTAGCACTTAGCTCAAGATAGCGTATATCTTTAAAAAAGATTTTTCTCTCGATCATTCTAATAGCTTAATGGGAAGCACCCGACCGGCAATAGCAAGTTCTGTGGTTCAATTCTTAGTGGAGCGACGAGAGTAAAACATTTTTTAGAAAAAATTTAATTTTAAAATGTAAGAAAATTTTAGTTTCTATCTAGTCTCTGACGACGTCTAATATTTTCTTTTATTTGCGAAGT
This sequence comes from Belonocnema kinseyi, assembly GCF_010883055.1. Taxonomy (NCBI): domain Eukaryota; kingdom Metazoa; phylum Arthropoda; class Insecta; order Hymenoptera; family Cynipidae; genus Belonocnema; species Belonocnema kinseyi. Next base: position 14,390,570 of record NC_046664.1, on the reverse strand, counting down.
TAACTTGATCGATAGGTTAGTATATATTTTCACAGTAATACAAAAAAATATTCACACTGACTGATGCTTACTATATCTATTTATAATGCCACTTCATTTAATTTTTTTAATTACATCCTTTCAAATTTCAATAAGTTCGATCAATTTTCGTGAATTCTCTTTAATTCTGCTAAATTAAATCACACGGAATCCTTCTTAAATTAAATATGATTTCTGCCTTTCTAAGAGGTTTATTTTACAAACTAGCCAAAACAATTTTTAATAGTGAAAATGAACAAATAGTTGCAAAACCAATTTTACACTTAGTGAAAGATGTAACTGGTTGTCAATTCGTTACTTCTTTACAAATATGTAGTAACTTAAATTCTCTTTTTCCTAGCTAAAACCCATGTGGAATTTCAAATTAGGCTAACAAAATTAAAATTTATTATTGATCCATTTAATTTTGTAAAGTTAGAGGGCATAAAGAATTTAAAAAAAACATTATTGTAATGTAATCCCATGATATATAATATTTTTAATTACTATAATTATATTTATAGATACAAAGTTTTCTTTTCTAGATTCTAAGATTTTTTAATGAGTCCTCCATTTTATATTAAAAACATTATCGTAAAGAAATTTCACTAATTGATTTGCTAATTCATTACTTTTTGATTTTAGGTGAACACTCAAGTACTAATTTAACTAGTAGACATTTTTGAGACTACACATATCCTTAATTATTATTTGTGAAAAGGATTTAACACATCCCAAATATATTCTTCTAAAATTTCAAAAATTAAAATTTTGTACATATATAAAAAAGAATGCTTTGATGTCGAATTATTCATTCTTGAAGCTACTGGTATCTATTAAAATATGACCATTTTAGCGATAACAATAACAAATAAAAGCGATAAGAATAAAATGTTTCGTCAATTTTTTAATTAATACGCAGATTTTTTAAAAGAACTATTCGAATAAAGAACTTTATTTTCCTAATATTAGCGTCGGTTGCGGTTACCAAATTTTGTTGCTTGGGTTGATGCATGAAATATAAATATAATCATCTCTGAAGGACAAATATAAAACCTATAATCAATTAAATAATTAGTAATCTATCAGAGTATTTGGCTGAGTAAAAGCAGATTATTAATAAGATACTGTTTTAATTGAAAATCACTATTAACAAATTCATCAGTTTTTTTCCTAGTTTGTAAAAAGTTAGGATTTTTTTTCATCTGGTCGTTAGCTTAGTTCATTGTTTGAACCTTTATATAGTACCATGAAAACGCATCCTACAAACAAAATACGTAAGAAAAATAAAAATATTTTTTAAAGCCATTGATAAAAGAATATATAAGAAAGGTTAACAGATATACAAAATTTATAAAAAGCTGTAAAATATAAATATTATTTACCTTATAACGCCAACTAATTTATATAAAGCGAAAAAGCAACATATTTCTCAAAAATTAATTTTCCTGCTGAAAAAATAGAATATTATCATTCTAGATTATTAAATTATTATTATAATTATTATAAATTGATCAAAATGATGTAATATCTAATTTAATTAATTCACCCCAACAAATCAAAATCTATCAGAGAGTTTTTTCTGAATATAAGTTTATTTAATTTGGGAGATGTATATTGTTGCCGATTGAAAAATACCATTGGCTTGCTGGTTAGGTTAAAACGTACCAAAAAAGCATAAATTTTCATATTTGTGCTACGTACTTTTCTCTTTTTATTAAAATTTCCTCAGAAGCAAATAGAAGTAATAAATTCACTCCATGTGAACGGAAATTTTCATTATTGATTAATTTCCTTTACCTATCTAGTTACCATGAACGAGTGAAGAAATAAAATCGGCATCTGTTGCATTTTTTCAGTATTTGAATGAATCTATGTAATGATTTTATCGCTAAGTTATGTACAATTAACAATTAATTACATCCAGATACTAAACTACAAGATTTTTCAATGTTATAAAAAAAGTTGGTCCAAAAAGAAAAAGACTCATTTTGCACGTAGAAAATGTTTTGTGCGAAATTATATCTTTAACTTTAAAAAAATAACATCTTAAGACAAGGGATTGTCATTCAATAATACTTTTGCTTGTCATCAGCAATCAAGATACAAAAATTAGCATTTTTGAATATATGATATTATTTTTTTCTGTGGAATTATTTCTTTTTAACTTAACCCTTCGTCACACAGGTGGGTCGTTTATTACCCATTCGAATGTTCCTGCTTTAGTATCTCCGAAAACCAAAGTGGATGGGGTTTGACCCCCCCCCCCTGAAAAAAACTTTTAATTAGTGGGAACAGAACTGCAAAATGACGTTTAAATAGATTATTGTGCTTTCGACAAAGAAAGCTTTCACATTAAGCTTGTGCCTTAAATGACCCATCCTGTTGACCGCGTTAGTGTTTCTCGACGATTTGAATACTCATTTGCAGATATGTATCTACGAGTTAAAAAAAAAAGATGTGTGATTATTGTGTTATTAAATTGTAATGCAAATTTTTTCTGTTCGTAACGACGATATATGAGAAGTTGATAATAACAATAATTTATAACAATTAAAAATAATTGAGAGGCAATCTATAGTCACAAGATATTATTTTTTAAGTGAAAAGACATGGACCCATATTTAAGATACTTTTATTTAATATTTATACAGAATTTGAGAACTTAAGATGGCGTTGAATCAACCAAAATTGAGTTTTTTGATGGACGATTTAAGAAATATATAGCTTCAATTTTCAAAATGCACTTCAAAAGGGGTGTGCACTCTTTGCTTTCATTGTTTCCTATTGTAGATTCTTCTTAAAAAATATTTTAAAGTAAGGGTTTTCGGAAAACTCTTATTCCTGGATTAACCAAATTTCCAAAATCATTAAGTTAAGGCTGTCGCAAACTGCGCTCTTTTGATGTTTTTAGGTCAGACACATTAAAACGACGTTGACGTTTACTTTAAAAGGGTGTACGTTCAAATTGTTGCATTATATGGGGTAAAATTTTCTTAGTAGATATATTAAAATTCTGTAAAGGAGCTGCTTATAGTGGAACAGGTTGTTAAGATACAGGGGCTTGAATTTTCGAAGATTTTCCCAGACGCTAACATTTAAATGTTTTTTTCAAGTAGTTCACAATAAAAATAATTATTTTACAATTGAAAAATTATTCATCCTCAATATTTCGTATTTTATTGGTTAAGTTTCAAAAGGTCGTAAGGACGTGAGTGCTCCTTTTCAACTAGCCACTTTACTGCCAGCAGAGCTTTAGTGCCTCGGTGGTTCTAATAATTAATACAAATAACTTTTCGGTAATAATTTGTATTTCTAAAGAAAATCATACCGCCCCTGGCATAAGCTTTAAATATTGAACCGACTTTGCAATGACTACTGGACTCACAAAAAATACCATTCCTTGCACATGCTGGCTAGCTGAAAATTACTTTCTTAAAATCAGAGTCGATTCCAGAGAGGATACGGAGAAATGGTATTTCTGAGAGCTCAGCACAGTCTTTACAGAATTAAATCGAGATTTAACGTGTTTACGAGTGGTTGTCATTAGAACACGGACGAAAACAAAAATTTAGACGGATGCGCTTGGCAAATTTTATCCCAAATATCCTGTTTTAGGGCGCAACTATATTGCGGATACGATCCCTGCAACCAGTCAAAGGTTAGGTGCTGGTGCACCTAAAAAGTAAAAAAAATTTCCGAGGATTGTATAACCGCTGGTTTTTATTTTAAAAAGTACAGGAATAATGGTTACCATGGATGTGCAGGCTAAAGAAGTACAACTATTATTGCGTGCGCCTTATCTTTCTATTCTATTTCAAATACGTTTATTTCTAATTTCTAAGAAGTTAATGGAAAAGTATTTATATATTAGCCAGAATCTTCATTTAAGCTTTTCCCAAGATGCATCAGTTCGAGGAAATCAATTTCACTGATGACACACGCTGCGTTCTCGGCAAATTCAAATCTTTTAAGGTTTTTAAAAAAAACTCTTTTAAAGTAATTAAGCTACAATTATCCTCCGCGGTTGGTTCTAAAAAGTAACTTACTAAATCAATTACGAAACTCAGATACTCGCAGCGTACACTTGGGGCGAGGCTACATTATTGTAGCTAACTGGCCGCACAAATCTCTGGTGATGTCCGTTTGGGATCAATCATAACATCCTTTAATTTATAGAATGGCCGTTCAAGTTTTATTTTCGACACCTTCAGCTTGAGAATGAACCTTTTTGTTCCATCTTTCTTTGGTCTAAAAAAGTATGTAAAAGAGAATTGGTGAGGATAAAAAGTATGTAGAAGAGAATTGGTGAGGATACGGGGCATATTTAACCCCTATCGATGTGCGCTGCTGCTCGCTATGAAGCTGAAATTTTCTGGCTGCTTTCGTAGTCGCAATCTTATAACCCTTTCTACTATTAATCACAAAGGTATCTTTGAGAATTTTACGCTATTCTTCCTCAAAAATCCGTAGTCAACCTGCAATTTTTTTTTACTTCTACGCCTAGGGTTTAAAAGAGGGACGACGATAATATTACGTTCTTGTACAGCTGTGCGTTGCATTGGCTAGGCACCTCGAGATGTTCTTGTTCGATTTCCCCAGGTCTCTGGTCTTGTACCTTACCTTCGTTGCTTGACCTCGTCATCCTGATGGACCTCCGAAGTTTGAAGGTATCGCTTTGCTAACATCTTTTGGCTTGGTTTTGGCCCTTATCTTATCGGTGTTCTTTTAAATTCTTTTACTTTCCTTCAGCTTTACACGAGATTGTTCAAGCAAAGAATCTGTCCTTGCCTTTTCTACAAATCTAACATACCTGGAGAGATAGGGGGGTTTGTGAATGTTTTACGTTCCTGTGATTGTTTTTGTTTTAAATTCGCCAGGATCTGTCCGTTGGTTAACGAGATGTCAAGTAGTTGAAGTTCATCAAAATCCTTCTCATTCTCATTTATCATGTAAGTAAAACCTGGACCGACTGCAGCTAATGCCAAGCCAATTTTTGTTGATTCTCTCAACAAGACCGTTGACTCTTATTTTTATCCTAAAGGTAGCTTTCTACCTCAGGATTCAATTAATGAGGTTTAAAAGCGAAGAACCTTTTAACGAGTACTTTTTGAAAAGCTTGTCTTTCACTCTTTCGCAAGATCCGTAGAAAGTAGGGGTCTCCAAGAATCTACGATATCCCTGAGAATGCTTCTCAAAGTCGTCTGCACCGGCAGATTTTTGAGTTTTTTCTCCTGTAAAAATTTGCTTCTAGCTGTAGCTGGATGAACTGGATGTCTACCTCAGAAATCCTCGTTTTTGTTCAAGTAAGTATGATCGAGTATTGTCGCGATGATGTCTTCTACACGAGTAAGATGAGTCTTTCGAATGACTTTAATGCATCCTGGAATTTTCGGTTTGAGCTTTCTGAGTATCTGCTTCTGCCATGAGAATATATTCGCTTGAGGCTCCGTGAACGAGGAGCCTAATATATAATTTTCTGTGAACGGCTCCTTACATCCCGCAGCAGATATTTCATTTACACGGAGAACATTTTTAAAAGATTAATTTACGCGACTGCTCCTTGATCTTATTCAACTTTAGCTTAAGAACTATGATCTTGCGCCAAAATTAAAATAAGATCAAGAAGCAGTGCCTTGAATTAATCTTTTAAAATTTCTCTCCGTATACGTTAAGACAAAATTTTATAAATATGTCAATACTGTCGCACAAAAAAATTTTATAAGCATGCTATATAAGAGACGGGACAGAGAAGGCTACAGGCCCTAGTCGCGCTCAAATTGTCAATCTAAGCAAGCCACGCCCACAATGTGCCCACAATTTGTTGCTACTTTGGAAAAATAATACAATATTTTACTACTGCATAATTGAATATGGAAGACTAAGTTGTAAATACACAAAGTGTCAGGGAATCGCGAACATTTCATATTAAATGCACACTGAACAGTCGCTCATCTCTTCACTATTTCTGTCATAATAAATTTTATAAATAATTTGCAAATAATCCAGCTCACGAATCTTGCACATCCCGATTTATCGATTTTCTTTTATACAGGATTTCCAAAAAGTCTGGAAATGCCCAGATAAAATTTTACTCAAATAGGTCAAGGTAATTCTTGTTGTAACTTTCAAGAAGCTATCAAGTGGTTACCTTAAATTTAACCTTGACCTTAACCTTAAAATTAGCATTCAATGGGAACCCCTATTTTTGACATCGGCAATCCGATGTCTGCTGAAGGTCATCCAAAGTTGAGCTATTTTCGGCGTAACTTACAGCGAGACATCCAATGGTGATCTTCAATTATATCTTTAACTTGAACTTTAAAGTAATTTCAAGGTCAACATTGTGTTTTTAGATGGGAACTCGTATTTTTGACATTGGCTTTCGAAAGAGTGGGAAATTTTACATGTAAATATGTTCTCAGGTGATAGGTCAGGTATGGCTTTGTAGTGCTCCTGAATGTCATTCAAGCTTAAATAGGGCAGATGTTTTAAATGAGTAACCTTAGTTTTGACATCCTCAATCAAAAGAGCAAGAACTTTTACGTTCAAACATATACTCCGGTCGCCATAGCTCACATGTAATTCAGCGGGTCTAAACAAATCTAAACAAATTTGACCCTGAAATCACCTTTAAAGGTCAAGCTCTAGGTCAATTTGAAGTTCACGATTGGATTTATCAGTGAAAGTTACTCCAAGAATAATATTTTACCTGGACTGTTATCTAGTGGTTACCAGACTCTTTGGACACCCTGTATAATATTTCGAACTTATATTTATCCATTTTTATTTGGTTGCCTTTATAACTACGTAAAACCGTTAAAACTTTGCAAGTGTTATTATACTGCAGTTCTATTTTAGGCCAGTGGAAAAGTGTTCTGGTTTTCCACCAACCCCAGACCGTCAATGGCTTTTCTCCATCTTTATTCAAATTGCGACTGATCACTTTTCTGTGACCAGTCTCTTAAAAGTTTTTTTTTATTCAAGTGAGAGCTGGATAACGTTTCGAGATGGGAACAATCACTCTCCTGTATCTGTATACACTACGTTAGTAATATGATGAGCACAAAATTCTGTCGGCCCATTACAAGCTCAAACTCTAGCAGAAGATTTATTACTGAAATATCATTAAAAATGCCTTTTCTAACGAATTAGAGTATTGACAAAGGACCAGAGTCCAAAACATTGTCAAATAGAGGATTATATTATTTGATATACGCATATAGCTATCCTCCCAGACACCCTAATCTCCAAGCGATTTATTGTCGTGCGACTCTAACAACAAAATTTTCAAAGATTCTTGCAAAAAGAATGACTATTAATGTTAGAAATAAGTTAAACCATATAACAGTAAGAGGTGCTCGTATCGATTGCAACACTGTTGTTTGAATATTATATATACACGGCTTTAAAAATTATTCCCCTGAAATACAGTAGACTGACTAGTCAGATTACAATAACTGATGTCTTCACCTTTGCATTATATTTCAAATGTAAAATAAAATCTTCATGAAAATACATTATTTTAAATGTTTGTGTGTGTAAATTTTCACTGCTTATTATATTTCAAACAGTAAAAAACTGTTCCTATGAAATTTTGATGACTTGCAGCCCCGTCTGATATCCAGGCCTGATAGGATTTTGGAGCTAGATGGGTAATTTAGAAATAGTTTTTTTTAGCTTGGATATTGTAATAAGAAATTGAACTGTACATACAAGAGAAACTTTGTTGATACACACAATACAACAATACGATATCTAACGTATTTTTTTGCATGTTTCATATACATCTATTGAACTATTATTGAAACTTTTATGACAGTTCAGTATCAAATTGCAAATTTGCACCAAAAAAATGAATTCTGTTTATATGAGAAAAATGTTGGTAAATATTAAAATACAACAATAATATATGAAGTGTTCACGACATTGGAACGCGTCGATTTAAGATTAATTTAACCTCTTATGCTCCACCATACCTGATTTAGAAAATTAAAAGTAAAAACTAAGTGTATTGTGTCTACATGAAAAAACCTTTCTTAATACACTCTCACTCCAAGAGTACAAGAAGTTTGGGAATAGGAAAATTCAAAGACACGTCCGCGAAATGGGCTCCCACTCCTGCGACGTTTAAATTTCTGGACTAATACGTAATAACGCACACATGCCTACTACGCGCACGTGCACCTCGACTTTAAGGCAGCGCGCACTCGCGCCCGGATGACTGTCAAGACAGCAACTTTTTCATCTGCGCATGTACCGAACAGCGCGGGTCCATTCAAAATTAGAATGTATAAACTTGTAATATTACATTAACAAGAGTGAAAATTTGTTTTAAATATGTATCTGTAGAATTATTTATATTACTTATTGATTTCAAGTGTACCCGATCTCCATTGGAGTTGAAACGCTCGTATCTGTGGACTGCTAGTAAATTTGTAGCGCGTACTTATGGAGTCCGAATGTATTACGAATATCAAATGGCCGCGATTTCGAAAAAAAAACAAACAAAGAAAATGGACAAAACCTGTTTGAATCTTTATTTTCGTGTAGCTCGAATTCGAATTCATTTTCTGAACTTGTTTTGTTGCTATTTATATTACAGACTGATAATTCTTTCGAGGCATGTTTTTGTATACTCGAAACATTCTTAACACTATAGAACTTTTCTTAAAAAAAAGGAAAATTTTCACTCTGCCTTTTCAGTTCTGCCGAGGCCAAATCTTAATTTCATTAAGTTTCATTATTTTATTGTACATTTCTAGAATATAAGTTAAAACAAAACTAAGTCTTTATATTTTTCTTTAGCTAAAAAATATACGAATATCAAAATGTAATTATTGAATTTTTACAAAACAGTTTGTTTTACAACGAAAGAGATAAATTTTTAACTAAAATAATGAATTTTTATCTTCACAAAATAAATTTCTGATACAGTGGATTAACTCTTTTCAACCATATCGATACATTTTTCACGAAGAAAGAAAAATTCTGAATCAAGAGTATGATTTCCCACGAATTTTTGACCGAGTGATTGAACTCTGAACCATGCGGTGTAATTTCAATACAAAAATTATCATTGTTGAATCATAATCTTTAATTTTCTAACATAAAATCTATTTTCTTACAAAATACATTTTAATAAAACATTATTATTTTTCATAAAACGTAAAAGATAAATTGTGTTTTCAGTATTAATGAATTTAGTAAGTATATGTATTCCCGTGAAACTGACTGATGGAATGTAAATATCTGTGAAGGACGTTTTTGACTCTTATAGTGTAAGAGATAACGACTATATGATAGCAATATCTTCAGAAAAAAGAACCAGAATATTCATTAGTTACATGGTGAATGATATTATTCATAAATATATTAATTAATTTTTCTTCTAATTAGAAAATATGAGGATTGTTTTCACCCTCGTAATATCCATGGCGGTTCTCCACAATTACATTGGTGAATATAATCATATAATATATCAATAATTTCAGTAGATTTTTTATATATAGGCAAATAAAAAGGACTGCGATTGAATCTATATTCTATCCCCTTTTCTATTTTCCTTCAAACTTTATTTTCATTGGTCCGAAATGTCAAAGTCTAATTTTATATAATTTGGCGAGTAACCAGAATACGTGTGTATATGTGTAAGAAAAAATTAATTTGCAAAAGTGTCCTAATGGACACGGCATTCCTAACAATATGGTAGACACCTAAGGGGCCATCTTCAAATTACGTATGGTAATTTAAGGTTAGAAAATGATTGGAAAGCCTTACGTGCAAAGAATTTTTTAACAACAAAAATGAGAAATAAATTTACAACTAAAATGATAATTTTCCAGCAACATACATCTTTGACCAAAAATGAATCAACTAAATTCTCAAAAAATGAATTATTTTCCACCAAAAAGAATTTGTTTTCAACAAAATAGTGCAACTTCTACCCCAAAGAGATAAATGTAATTAAAAAAATTTACTTAAAAATCTATTAATTACATGGAAAACTAGAAAAAGAAATTTTTGTAGGTGACCATTCACAAAATACGTGATACATTTTTCAGGAACTTTTGATCCCCCCCCCCCCGCGCGATACTTTTTTAATTGGTCCTAAAATTGAGAACAATACTAGAACAGCTCCATTTACCCTGAAGCTATCACGTATTTTGTGAATGACCTCTAGGACTCTTTAAAACGAACAACTTTTGCGTTGCACTTTTCTGTATCTCGCGTATTATTCGAGAAAACTTTTAGGAATATCAAACTGGGAGAAAAAAATACAAACGAGAAGATGGAAATAATAATAGGAGAAATAAGAAGAGTTTTAGAGTTCAGAAGAAAAGAAGAAGTTAGGAAAGAAGGGAATAAAAATGGATAGGATAAGGAAAGTATAGAAAAGAAGAAGAAAGTCAGAAAGGAGTTAAAAAATGAAAAAAGAGAAAAGTAGTACAGAAAGTGATAGAAGAAACGAGAAGGAGTATATTTAGGAGTTCAAAAAACAAGAAAAGGACAATATAAGGTATGAAGAAGAGGAGTAGATAGCTAGAACGGAAGAAGAGGTTTGGAAGGTGGTAAATAAAGAGAGAAAAATAAAGAAAAAAATAACCTGGTAGATGAGGTGGTAGAGAAAAAAAAATTTGACAGATTTGCTAACAGAAGTAGAAAGGAGAGTAAGTAAAGGTGAAAAACATGTTAGGAAAAGAAATGCGGTTATGAAAAAGCAAGAAATAGTTAATGCGTTAGGAATAATAAAATATAGAAAGTCAATCTAGACATTTATCAAATAAGTTGTTAAGATTACAAAATCAATAATTTTTTTTTATTACAGAAATATCATCAGGTATGCCACCCAAAACATTGGACCTTCTGGCAAATTTTGGGAAGAGTAACAAACATGAGCACAACCAAGGTACCCATATTTTAATAAGAACTGGTAACAAAGATTTTAAACAATTGATAGTTTTTTGTATAAATTTTAATATTCTTTTGAAACGAGTCAGTGAAAAATCTACCAAGCGTCAAACCTCCCGTAAATGAGCGATGAATAATCTGAAAAACCACCTATCAATCAAAAGCAAGATAAAAAAGTTGCTGTTTAAAAATTAAAAGAAACACAATTTGAAAAAATAAACGATCCCCACCCTACGGCAGTTCACACAACTCGTCCTTTAAATGGTAAAAATATTTTCAAGATAGTCATTACTCATTTTCGGGAGCTTCGACGCTTAGGAGATTTTCCACGATTTCCTTTAAAGAGTACATACTCTCAGATACATTTTACATATCAGAAATTTTGATAGACCTTACTAGCAAATTCTGTCCATGTAGAAAGTCTTTCCTTTTTAATCAATATATTTTGAATCAAATTCTATCAAATCTTAGAAGTTCGAAACTTGTATGAAATTTCATGTTCCTGAATCTGAGATATTTCTGTAAAATTCTATTTATTGCGAATTTTTTTTTAACAACAGCTTATCTGGATTCAAATTACTTCAAAAAACCATAAAAAAATTTCGGATTCTGAATTCATTATTTAATTAAATATTAAACTCACTAACTGCCTTATTAAAAACAATGAAGATGTTATAATAACTAGGCCTGATAATGGGTATGTCACAGCTTTGGATTCGATTAATGGCAGTTTATTTCGCACTGAAATGTTTGATTGGTTTAAAAAATGGATTAGAGCAAGTTTATAATTAGTTAACGTCGGTGAAAAACTGCTCGTCAAATTTTACATGAAAATTTGTCTATAATCAAAGAAGAATTAATTAAAGATTTGTGTCAACAACCTAAAAAAATCGAAAATGATCCAAAGTTTTTAGAAAATGTAATAACTTTTGACGAATCATGGTTTTTTTAACATGATGCCAAAACTAAGTGCTAATGAATGTTTTGGATTAACAAGTCCAAATTTAAAGTAATAATGATTGTTTTGTCAATGTTCGAGGAATTTTTCATATCAAATTATTAACATTAAAAAAAAGTGATGGAACCTTTACATAAAGAAGGTATTTTTAATAGATTAATAATGTTTTAGACGAAGCATGGGAATTTTCGACCGAAAAATTATTAATTTTTAACGAAACTTATAACAGTTGAGATTTGAACCAAAAAGATTTTTATTTCAAACGAAAAAAACAGTTGACCTTCATGAAAAAAGATAAGAATTTCAAAAGTGCATTAGTAGACTTTTTCAACAAAAAACTTTAACTTCAAACCAAAAGTGGTTGGGTTTTCCTGTTAGGCTCTATTAGTTCAAATATAAAAGTGAGTTTTACATCTATTTAATTATTATTTAACTGTACAGTTGCAAACCAAATTTTTAAAAATTCCTAAGTTTTGTTAACATTTATTCACCAGGACACGTAATAAGCGTTATCTAAGCTTTTAACGACACTTTCGCGGACTCCGCCTCCCTCTGAAGTCCTTAACGTTACCAACCCTAGTAGTTGGCGTCACATTCGCCCCTTCAAATGATGGCGTAGTTTATGGACGAGAGCATTAACGGTGTACTTTGATTGTGTGTGAATAACTATCAAGCAATACTAATGATAAGATTCTAAGGGCACAATTCCCTTAAGGTTTACAGATTTGCTTAAGATATTTCCACAAGAGATTTATAATATTCTAAGATACAATTATCTACTTTAGCAAAAATTTGATCCTCTGTTTCCTGTTGCAGAGTTAAGTTCACAGTTTCCATGCTTACCTGATTGCGACCCTATTCATTGTATTCTTCGTTCAAAAACTTCTGATTCTCCTGAAAAAATTAATTCTACTGAAGGGTCTTTTCCTGATGCAGAGCCTCTTCTTCGTTAAAGGTCCAGGCCTCCTCTTGCCAGACTTCAATTTCCGGCCAGGGCTTCTATTCCCGAGCCTCCTCTTCTTGTCGGTTCCAGGTTTTAATTTGCTAGTTATCATCCCCTTAGGCACCTTTCTTTACGAATACTTGGATTGGACATGCTGAATTCCGAAGAATTGATATGATCTTTTAGCCAAGTTTTCGTGAATAGTATTGCATCATATTAGCATGGCAGAACAGATTGTCGCAATAAGTGCAATTTGATGCAGATGGTGGCAGCTGGGCTCGATAAAGTTATGTTCTTCCTTGCATTCACAAGTGTCGTAACTGCTAGTCGGGATGCTTACATTAAGTCTGTTAATCCCTTTACACGACGAGATGTCCACTTCTCCTTCACATCCTCGGTTTCATTCATATAGTCTTTTGTCCTGCCTGGTCCAATCCAGAGATGTTTCAGCTTGATATTGGTTTCAGTAACTCTTTTGTCACCAAGAAATTTGCGCATCAGTGTTTATACCACTCTTTCGGTTTCGCACACAAGTTTTAACAGGTGTACGAATTTCTTGTCTAAAGTTTATTTGTTCAATTTAAGCTTAGATTTTACGAGCAAGAAATGTTTCATCGAGGGATTTGGATGTAGAAAATTCACTTTATGCAAAGTACAAAGTGAATTTAGGTACAAACTGACAGTAGGTACAAAGTTTGTACCTAAAGTACAAAGAAAGTGAAACAATTATTCAAATCAAGCCACCCCAGGATGGGCACTCGAAACCACAGCGTGCGTACTAGCGCCATCCAACGTGCATTCTCGCGTAGGACACACTTGTCACTTTTCCCAATTTAGGTACGTCGGCCTTATCTATTCTAATGTCAAACTTTCAGCCGGGCGATCCCCAACCTGGATTGGCACCTAGGAATACTCACTTGAAATGCACAATGTCGATCCTTTTAACTATGGTCTCCCGGAAGCCTCCTGACGCCTTCGAGCCAAGAACACTAGAGTCAGTTCCTCGTCTCGGATGCTGTCTTCCCTTCGACTTTCAGAATTTCAGCGTCGGGCCTGCGTCAGCTGCGTCGATAGGGACTGTCCTGCGGACCACTAAGATTCCCATTGGCTACCTGGCCGCTAGTCATTAAATGGCCACCTCAAATTTCGGCCAGTCTGACATTTATACATTGCTAACAAATTGTCAGTGTTCACGAATTAATATTCAGGGTTATCTGCTGTCCAGGCCTTTATTGAGAAGATAATACCACTGGAAGATGTGTCCATTGTCGACTTCTATCTCCTAAGTTTCCTTCCAGGTCTTGTTCCAGCCTCGACCCCGAGCCCTTACATTTTATTGCTTATCACGGATTTAGTTTTTGATCAAATAAACTTGGATTGAATTGATCTGGGATTACGACGATGGTCGCTCTCATAGCATAAAACAAATATACTTAAAATATCTCTTAATCTAGATTCGAATCTTGGCTAGATAGTAAGTCAATTAACTTTATTTCTGTAAGCTGCTCTAACCTTATGTTCCGTGTTAAGTGCGGCTTCAGCGAAACCACGGAAAGCTGCTGTTAAGTTTACTTAATCATTTTAAACGTAAAACATCGTAAGATTGTATCATACTGTCAGCTAAGTCAAGTGCGAATCATTGAGTCTAATATACATACGCTCTAACGTAAATAGTGGATATAAATATAGGTTGTAAATAGTGGACGATAAGTAAATTTTCATGGCAATGAAATTTATTCTTGTCGTCTTTGCTGTTATCACCAGCAGCATTCTTAGTGCCCCTAATTATATTTTTCGTGCAGCGTCCTTGCGTATTTAGTGCGGCACTGGATGCCGTTTGAAGAACAAATGTTTTTGCATATGCTAAAAGAATAAAATTACCTGCTATTGCATATTTTTCCTATTGAAAAAAAATTAAATCCCCTGTTTCTTTTCTCAGAATTAAGTTGCCAGTTTGATTGTCTACCTAATGATGACCCCGCTTCTGGAATTTCTCTTGGTGAGGCATCTTTTTCTCATGGCACACAACATTCTCCAGCTGAGCCTATTCTTCGTGTCGGGTATAGCTCTCCTCATGCCAGATTCATGTCTCCTCGTTCTAGGTCCACGTCTCCTCCTGCCAGGAGCACACCTTTACCTACCACGGTTTCTTCTTGTGACGGACATCAATATGCACTAAGCCAACTTGAACTTCTTTCGCTGAGTTCATTGAAATATCCGTATCGAGAATATAAGCTTCGGAGATATACTTTTCCAAACAACGCATCAATTCGATCACTCATAGGAACTAATCTCTATACGCCTGTGCCGAAAGAAGAACAAATTGTATTAGCATCAATCGACGGTGACGTCTTTGGAATATTGGAGAGTAGTAATGTTCTCAAAGGAATATATAAATATGATCCTTACACCCATCGTACAAGGCGGATAAAATTTAATATTGAAAGCGGCATGACTACACCATTGAACAAAGAAAAAATTTCGGAAATTCCAGTAGGTGCCTTACGCCCCTTTTCACTGCATTTTCGAGTAAAGAGTGTGAACGATAGTCATGAATAAGTTACTTATTTGAAACCGTTTGAAAATAGAAGTTTCTCTTAGTTACTATTGTATTTTAGATATATGTACATCAGAAAAATATAAGAAAATAATTATCAATTGCTTCTGTTTTCCATTTATTCTGTTCATTTTATAAAACATTGATCAATTGCTCGCATTTATTATTTGCGTGCAGAAAGTGCGAAAAGTTTGTGTTTTCAGCCGTTCGATTCTAATTGTATGTAAAAACATTTCCAATTAGCTTCTGTTGTTTTCCCAGTTAGAAACCTTTTTCAGTTGTAGGAATTTTATAATACTGTGAAACGATAGCAGTGTATTTAGTTATATTTTTCAAAATTACTATATGGTTATTTGATGGTATTACTGAAGAGATGAAACCTAATTTTGTATGCAAAAACACATGTCTATCCATGTTTTCTGTTCCAATGAAAAACTCTACAACTCAGTCCGAAAATGTAATGTTTTTAAAGTTTCATGTGTTTCTTTAACTTTTTTTTGTTTATCATATCTCGAAAAGTGAAATAGCTAAGATTCTGAAATTTAGACGAATTATGGATCTGACTGTTTTCCAGATCTGATAGTATTTTTTAGCTGCATCAGTCATTTATAAATAGGCTTTTGCGTTTAGAGAATCAAGAGTTACGCTTAAACTGTAAAATTAGACAACATTTTTTGATATTCAAAATGCAATGCACATGATTAGGATTTTGGGAAGTAGAACAATAATTTCATAAACCTTAATTAACCTCAGTTAAGCTAATTAAATTATGTAGACAAGCAGTTAACAATATTCCTCATTAACGCGTGAATCAATTTTTCTTTTAATTGAAACAAAATGAAAACCGTTCTTTCTCTGGGCTTTATTTTGATATTTATCCTTAATTTTATTAATTAATATCGAGATATTATACATTCTTAAGTTTTCTTCAATTACACTTTTTCCTTCGTAACCGGTAATCTATCCCAGTTTCTCTTTTAGAACATTATTAAATTTTGCCTGAACTGAATACTAATGCAATCTGAATAGAAAACTATTCTATAGTTGATAGAGTTGTTTTTATTTCTTCACGTATTAATATAGAAATTTTATTTTTAACAGTCTCGATTTCCCAATGCATCATTGTTACTTCAAAAAAAATTAGCAACAAAGGAATTATCATTCAAGGATAATTAAAATGCATGACATATTGACCTGCTAATTAAACCATTTTAACCAAAAATGGTAATTTATTGTTTTAATGCATTTTGGGAAAATGCAATCAGATTTCAGCAATAAATAAAAGTTAAATAAAATTCTGTAAGAATATTTGATAGAAATCCTATCAAAATAATTCAAAGCAGATTTTCTCAAAATCTGATTTAATTCAATTTAAAAAATATTATAAATCAAACTTTAGCCTCTGATTTGACAAACCTTTGTATTAGGTTTATCCATATCTGTATTTTTCTAGAATAATAGTTTTTTATCTTTGGAAGTTTCTATTTAAGTCTATCCGTCGAGAGTTTTTATACTTATCTACCAACAACTTTTCATTTAAATTCTATCAAATCTTATCTACTCCAGACTGGTCTCAAATCTTATGTTACAGAGTTTCAGATATTTTGATAATATTTTATTCTACTATTTTGCATCTTAGAACACCGACAACTATTTATGAAAAATATTTTTTTTCTCCAAAACCTGACATAGGAAATTGCAATGCAGCAACACTTGTGATTGTAATCAAAAATTATTATTGAAAAATTCACAGTTAAATGAACATATGCTATTTTTTTCTTCAGGCTCACTTATTTTCATCTAAAGAATATTATTAGAAAAAAATTGATATTTGGCAGCAAATAGTCTTCAAGAAAACCTGTACTTTTTTACATAATATTTTTTATTAATATTCTACCAAATGTTATCAGTGAAATACATGCATCAAATTCTATAATTCGAAGTCGACAAAAAAAAGATTCAGTTCTAGAATTTTTAATGTTTCAGTATTAATTTTAAGAAAAAAAAAAACGGCAAGTCAGTATATAGCGTCGTTATTTTAAATCTTGCGTTCAGCTTATCGACAAATCTAAAAAAAAATATTTTCGAAAAGTTTGCTTCTTCCATTAAATTCAAATCAAGTCATACACTTGCAATATGAGCTAAGGTCGTAAATAAACATAAAGTGAGTCTGTCTAGACTGGCGCCTGCCCCCACCACTATGTCGCGAGTTAAATGAAACACATATCTGGAGTTAAATTTCTGGGGAAAGGGAGATCTCTGACGTCATTTCTACTAATTAAAATCTACAATTATACTTTTAATGATGTCAACTAAGAATTGAATATCAATGTGTTTCTTTAGAAATAAATTTGTTTAAATGCGAATAGACCGGGGAAATTAATTTGAAAAAGGTCGATTTCCAGAAAAAAAGATAATTTTTTCTTCTTCATAGTAATGTCCCTGAAGGCGTTAAAAATAAATTACAAGAAATTCTCTCTTCGGATCTGCGCCACATGTAACCCTTTCTTTAAAAAACGTCCCTTAAACGGGTAGTAGCGCTGCTTTTTGGCTATTATGTACAAAACGGTGCATCGGAGGATAAAAATGAATGGAAGTAAAAATATTCAGAATAGAATTTGGGATAAAATAGATCCTATCCGATTTTTGTGTACATGTCATAGGTGATGCCTCATCAGCTCCAAAAGTGGCAGGGGGATATTTTTCAAGTGGCGATAAATGTACTCTCGCGCTGAGTTCCATTCACTTCTATTTATCTGAATTCAACGGAATTTTTGGGAGCAAACAAGTTTTTGTTCTCTTCACTTGAATAATTTGTAAAAATAATTATTTTTTAATGAATTTTTGAGTGAGTCAAGGTTATAAGTACATTTTTAATAGATTAAAAGTTTTTTTAACGATTTCGTGCCTTTTTAAAAGACACTTAACTCATCAGCTAGGGATTTTTTGCTCTCTCGGAATTTCAACTCCATTTCAATGTTACAACTATATTACTTTGAGTAACTTAAATTGATAAGCTAATTTATTAACTTAACTAATTACTTAAATAACTAATAATTTAACCGAATAATTTTAACTTGACTGATTAACTAATTTATAAGAGATCAAACTCTGGTACCATATGGTATCGCCAGTAGGAGCAAGGTTAAAGGTAAAAACAAAATCAGGCAGTGGCATTTGTGAATAAATGATTACATTTTTTATAATGAATTTGAATTTTCAAGCAAAACAGGTTAACCTTTACCAGGAAACAAGCAAAACAGGTTAACTTTTACCAGGAAAATCGTATTTTAACAAACCAGTTTAACTTTAATGCAAGTAGCTCAATTTTTAATTTACCAAAATTTTTTCACAACATAATTAAATATTTTCATTTAAAAAAAAAAGTAAAGAACAATAACAAAAATGATCTCAAATTACATTTTTTCTTAAATTCACGAGTAATTGCTTTAAAATAGACTGAAATTGTTGCTACATCCCAACAATATAAAAAAAAACTATTAGTAACTATTGGTTCAATATTTTATTTAATTTCTTTTTAAATTACATTTAAACACTTAGTCTCTATTGACCGCCTAAAACTCGACTTTTACATTGACCGTTTATATGTATTGTTCAATTAAACTATCAATGCATTTTCGGGCTCCCTTATTGTTTCTATTGTTCATTGTTAAAATTGTGCACCCAACCATTACTTTTATGCAAGAATTTTATTTTGTTAGTTGAAATCATAACCAAGTTAGGTAGTGATTCGTCATATTGTGTAGAATCTAGTTATAACGCTCTCATATACTGCTATCATTTCATCCTTCAGACGAAGACAAACAAAAAGCTTCAATCTAAAT
This sequence comes from Belonocnema kinseyi, assembly GCF_010883055.1. Taxonomy (NCBI): domain Eukaryota; kingdom Metazoa; phylum Arthropoda; class Insecta; order Hymenoptera; family Cynipidae; genus Belonocnema; species Belonocnema kinseyi. The sequence continues at coordinate 14,371,338 of NC_046664.1, read as the reverse complement.
ACTAAAGTCTTATAATTTGAACGATAACAATTAAAACTAAAAATAAAGGCTTAGCTATTCGGCGAAGCGCTATTAATAAAGAAATCGTTTTATTTTGCACAAATTACCCTTGAATAAGATAAATAAATTTCGCACCTAGTTCTGATTTATGATATACTATTATGAATATCTTATAAGGACAGTCTCGCCGCCTAACTTCATTATATAAGGATAAATATACTAAAGTATTAAACAGACTAACAACGTAGTATACATAAGATTCTTTGTTAAATATCATTATTTAATACCATATCAATCAGTTTCGCTTCAAGTGAAAAAATGGGGATGGTTTATACTATGGCGTTTACCTTGATGCTCATCTTTAAATCTATTGGTGAATATAATACTATACTGTATCTATAATTTTAATAACGTTCTTCAAAGGCTTATATGTAATGTGCGCCGAAAGAAGGGGGCTTACTTTAAAAAAATCTAAATCAAGGTTTTTACACATTTTGATAGTTTTTGAGCTGCTCTTTTTAATTAAACCATCGAAAAAAATATCCCAGTATCATTATTTCTGATAATTGAGTTGTCAGGTATCCGAGTTATGGGGCTGTGGCTCGAAAGCTCGAGATTCCGTGAAACATCTCCCACCACTCAACATACCATCTACGCGTCTCATCTACCAGGGGTGTTAGTTGAAGTTTGCCGTTTTTACTCATAGATGTCACTAGAGATATGTATACATTTCTATGATCTGGCATCTATGTCATATTTTTCTATGGACAATAACTTTCAAAAATACACAATTCCATTCTGCGAAAATAACAGCATCATAGTTGTTTACCTCAGTGAATATGTCGAGTTTTGTTCCAAGTAAATCGCATTTGCGGCATTCGTTGCTTTTCTCAATTCATCAAAAGAAAAAAGCAGTTGAAGCTCATCGATTGCTGGTAGAAACTTATGGTGAACATGCTTCAGTGATGAGAACATGTGAGACATGGTTTCGTCAATTTAAAAATGAAGATTTCGATTTAACAGACAATGAACATCCTGGTAGAGCGAAAAAGTTGCTGCTTGAACGGTTCGAAAAGGAATCTTTTTTGCATCGAACTTTTACGGGGGACGAAAAATGGATTTATTTCGAGAACCCGAAGCGGAAAAAATCATGGCGTTCACCTGGTGAGGTCGGCCCATCGACTCCAAGGCCAAATCGTCTTGGCCGTAAGACAATGCTCTGTGTTTGGTGGGACCAGTGTAGTGTGGTCTACTTCGAGTTATTAAAACCTGTGTAAACGTAATTACGGATCGCTACGTCCCACTATCACCTTTTCGCATCAATGGTGCACTTACTCGCAGAGCAGCGCTTCGCTAATTTTGAAGAAGTAGAAAAATGGCTCGTATAATGGTTTGTCTCGAAAGAGAAAAAGTTTTTTTGGAATGGTATCCATGATTTGCCTGAAAGATGGGCAAAATGTATAGAATTTAATCGTCAATACTTTGAATAAATATTTTTTAAGAGTTCCTTGAGCATCAAGGGTTTTCTTTATTGAAAAAACCGACAAATTTCAACTAACAACCCTGGTATACCCCGTCCGTGAGCCGCGTCTACGACCTATCTCCTTCCGTTAGAATGTAGTGGTAAGTGGAGAGGGAAGATTTCGTGAGGCTTCTCTCTCTCCAAAAATTCCAGGCTATCGGATCGACTTCAACGGCTCGTCTTGAAAAATCTCACTTTTCAGAGTGCCTCCCCTTTCTTCGGCGTACGTCACATTTGCATACAAGTTCTAAAAATGATCATAAAGTAATACATTTTTAAAATGAAAAAAGTGAAATAGTACCTATTCATTCATTTTATTTAATATTCATATAGGTCTCAACTTTCTTCATACTACGTTGTTTAAACAACAAGAAAATTTAAGAGAATTACAAATTTATCAAAAGTGAAAGAATTTGTAATGCACTCAGTTCTCGATGTATGAAATATATAATATAAATGTATAAAACTTCTAATTATATCCATCAAGAAATCCTGTACTTTTCTACCAAAATATTTTCATTAAAATTCTATCCAATTTTTACAGAACAAAAAATTGATCAAATTCTATGTTTGAGAGTCTAGACAAAGACAGATTTAGTTGTGGAATTAGATATTTTGATATTTATTTTTACAAAAAGACAATAGCGAGCCAGGATATAGCGGTTTTATAGCTAAAAATTATTATTTTGAATATTAAGAAATATTGCGTTCAACTTATCGCCAAATTTGAAAAATATTTTCTAAAAACTTGCAAAATTTTTTTAATTAAAATCAAGTCATGCTCTTTAAATGGAAGCGAAGGACATAAATATATATAACCTCAATGTTGAATAATCATAAAGAGTTGTTATGTTGTTTTTTATTTTTGCCTTAAACTAATCTAAGGTCTAAAATTTTGCAATAATTATGTCTTAAAAAGAGCCTACAAGGGTCTTCAATTTCAAGCAAAACACAATTATGGCTAACCCTTAGTCTTTTGTCTTTAAAAAGAAGCCCCACTTGGCCTTTGACCTGAGGTAGCAATATTTGGGCTCAAAAGAAGAAGACAATCTGTTTCTTAATTGTTTGATTAGATACTCTGTTCACTAATAGAATAACTAGACGATGAAATAACCTAGAGACGCGCATCTTTATGTGTTTGGGCGGAGATACACTTGAAGAAGAAGTTGTCTAGATGAAAGTCTCCAATATTGGAGCAGGCACTCAATTTTTTATTTTTGATCATTTATAATAAGGCTTTATTTAGGTTATATTTAGCACTTCCTTTAAATTTATAAAGTAACTAGATGCAAGCCCACAGTCTGGCTACAGACTACTTTTAAGATTATGCAGCGGCTTGATGTTAGCCTACGGTCTAGCTAACAACCAGTTCCTAAAAAATGCAGTGGCTTGATGTTAGTCCATATTATCGCTACCGACTACTTTCAAGACAACATCGAGTCTAACTTGTAGTTCTATAAGTAGTTCATTTTAAAGATTTTAAGCTATGCTAGTTTGTAACGGAGCTGGTCTTCTTTATGTTCCACGTTGAAACAAACCCACTTTTGGTTACGAATCAAAACTTTTTTTTCTGTGTAAGAACTAAATATCAGCGTGTTTCTTAAAATGTTTAAATTTAAATAATAAAAATTACTTTTCAATGGAATAAGGTGACAAAAGAGATTTTAATTAAATTTAAACCTAGTAAAATAGATTTATTTAGAAAATTAAAAAAATTACATCTAATGACAGAAGGAAAGAGACGGTATGTGAATTGAAAATTTTAAAATAGATAATTACTTAAAGATACATGCACTTAAAATTATAAAATATGATTATGAGTATAATTAGCGCGTAATATTTATTGTGAGTACAGTATGTTAGATATTAGGTAGCAAATTTTAAATAGCAGGAGTGGCTGTAGGATTCAAGATGTAAATTAATAGACCCCTTATTATAATCATCACCTTTCAAATTGTCGTCTGGTCTGCGCAAAATACGCAACTTCATTTTTTTCTTTTTAAAGTCATTTTATAAAACTTCGATACGACGCGATAATTTTCTACAATCTTTCGCTAAAAAAAATTAAAATCGCGCAAAGAAAATCCACTGAACATATGATACAAATATATAGTACAACACTGGCTGCATCCATCTCCATTTCTAGGATTTCCAATATTTCCAAGCAGAAGCAGTTCTAATACATGACTAGAAACCTCAATCCTGCTGATTCATTTTTAAAACAGAAATCTATATCTTGTCAACCACTATTCTTGGTATCACCGACGTCACAAGAGTGTCAATTTTTAAACATTTATCTGTTTTCAGTATATTCTGACTTTGAAAAGTGTTCCCTTTTTCATATCCTTGATGAAAATAGTGCTGTTTATTGGATTCCAGTTATTTAAAAGTAGGACAAGTTATTTCTTCTATGCTGATAATCTGTCTTCTCGTGCTATGCTGCAAAAGTGAAGCTTCTTTACGACCTCGGGTATATATCTGACTAGCTGATTTTACAACATCACGTACATTTGAATGTAGATACTTCGTAGGTGTGTCTCCCTCAAACATTCAATACTATGAAAATAATAAGTGCGCCAGATATTTTATTATTTCGCAGCGCTGCAGGGATCCGAGAAGAGATAATTTAATGCACCTATCTTGTGTCAATATAGTTATGATCTACTGCAATAACAGCTATTTATTTTGCAATCAAGTTATTTTTAAGATCACGAAAGCCTTTAATATCAATCACGAAATCCATAATATGGTAGCATAAATAGGAAGATTTGCAAATTACGAGTTTAAAGAAGAAGACGACAGTAACAAAGTGTAGCGTTTTATAATCTTTTAAGATCAAAAGTAACTTTTCTAGATGCGTCGATTTAAAAAACGTTATAACATTTTGTTTCTACGATACAATATACAGTGCTTCTGAATGGTTCATAGAAACGAACCTCTATTCCTAAACTACCATGCTTTTCGAGATTCCAGAGAGAATAACAATTTGCAGAAAAATCTTGGATAAGATCCGTAGAAAAAAGGCAGAATCTCTTCAAATAATCACGTCTATCGACATCATTATTTTCATAGAGAAAGTGAATACAAGCACCATAGAATGTAGTGTGATAAGCATCAACTTAAAGATGTTTTCGGAAAAAATCTGGTTACAGATGTTTCGAAGGTATTCGTGTACCATCGACTTACGAAGATAAGAAATTAATCTTGTATTTTTTATACGTGAATAGATTCAGTGCTCTATTAATGGTAAAAGCTCTCTTCTCTACGAAAACAATAATTATTCTTTTAGACAACTAATTTTTGAACGAAAGAAAAGGAGCGATGCGACTCAACACTGGGGACATCCTCCCCATCATATTCAACCATTAAGCAGTGGGTTTCCGAGTTTAAAAAGGGTCGTGTGAGCACCTCTGATGAGCCTCGCTC
>NC_046664.1:14338115-14366290 GCF_010883055.1 Belonocnema kinseyi | reverse complement strand
TTCCTAACCTCAAAAAATGGCTTGGCGGTAAGAGATTTGCGGACAATGAAGAAGTAATTGAAGCTGTAAATGGGTATTTTGAGGAGCTTGACGAATCATTCTTCATCTACTTAAGATTCTACGATGAGAAGACGCATCTCGACTCCGTTGAGAAAAAAATTTGTTTTGTTTAAAAATTTCACAATGCAGATAACTGATTAGATCTATTGTTTTGCCTGCGCCAAAATAATCTCGACGGAAATCGATGCGCGTATCATTGGTTGTTAAATCTTCTATTTTTCTTGCAGTATCTGCAGACCAGAGAGCATTAGTCAGATGGCTTTTTTTGCAGCTGGACCATAATTAAATAATGTTGCCAGATATACTCTGAATGCGTGTTAACATTGAATGACGTAAGTTGTTTATAACGCTTACAATTTTCAAACGTAATAACGGTGTTTATGCATCATACCTAATGTGAATTTCACAAATACTACAATAAACAAATATTTCGTTGTGTAAATGACGCGCCAAACTTGGAGGTTGACTAGTATGATAAGGATTATCTGATATTAATTTCTGTGTTGCAAAATCAAGTATACGGAATACTTTTTTCACCGATTGCAAGAAAATGACGCCCCTTTATCTTATGAACTTGGAGAAGATAGGACAAAACATTCACCTGCCAGCTTACCTGCTCTGTATTTATCTCTAATAGAATTGTCACTAAGTTAAGGCCACCCCTTGCAATTTTTAATAACGTAAGGTATCGTGTATCTAGCGAGTAAATCTTTCAAGTAAAGTTTCGCTTCATTCTTTTGTCTCGTCATTTTTACATTCTCATCCTAATGAGAAGGTATCGGTTTTATGTGAAATTTCACTTTGTCGGTTTTCATCAAATCTCCACGTTTTGAGACCCACTGAGCCAGAAAAACGATTTTTACTTAGGTGTTTGTTTGTCTGTCTGTAGTCTGTATTCTGCAGGCACGATAACGACTCGGAAATACATTATGCTGCTATTGTTTGTTAAAATTATTAAAATTAATCGCTATGCACTGTACACTTTTTATACGGGCAGCATGTGTCCAGGAATCGAATTGATCAGAATACCCCATTTACATTAGATCTGTGTAAAATTTGAACCCACCCCCCAGTTTTTGTCAAATGTCCACGTTTTGAGACCCCCTGAATCCGAAAAACAATTTTTTACGAATGTGTCTGTCTATCTGTATATCTGTATGTATGTATGTCTGCATGTATGTCTGTAAGTCTTTCTATATGTCTGTCTGTATGCCTGTCTGCCTGTATGTCTATCTGCATGTATGCCTGTATGTATGCCTATCTCTATGTCTGCCTGCCTGTATGTTTGCCTGTATGTCTGTATGTATGTCTGTCTGTATATATGTATGTCTATCTGTGGACATGATAACTTTTGAAAATACGAATCTATTAAATTGGCGTTTGGTACACTTGATTAGTGTCCTAAACTAAAGGTCAAGTTCGTTAGCTAGAAATTTTTGATAAAAATACAAAATGTGGGCATATTTTGAAAATTTTTAAGACCACTTTTTTTTATTCAAAAATTCTCTGTACGTTTATTTATACTATGCAAAAGGTCAAACAATTTATTTCAAGGACTTTTTTCATAAAATCAAAAGTGACCATAGTTATAGCGTTTACAAATCAAAAACTCCAATTTTGAAAGCATACAAAATAATGACAAAAAATCTGCCCGCTGCGTAGGTAGATTCGTAACACAACTTTCCTATTTTAATTTCTTTTTCATTGCGTGTGTTCTGTTTCAAAAAATTAATTTTTTTATGTTTTTAATGCTTTTTTTAGGATTGAAACCAAAAATAGTACATTGCGAATGTGCCTGTTTGTCGGTCTGTCTATATGCCTGTCTGTCTGTCTGTCTGTGTCGGAACTAAAAGTAAAGTTGGTTAGCTAGTTATTTTGGATATAAAATTCAAAAAGTGATATGAAAAAAGACAAGGGAAGAGAAAGTTTGATTTCTAAATGCCATCCAAGAATATTATAACACATTTTTTAATTTTCTAGAAAAATCAAAAATTCTAATTTTTACAGCATACAAAACAATGCATGTTCTAAAAATTAGATTTTTTCATGCTTTTTTCATGTTTCAAAGATTCTCAAATATATAAATGGCCGTATGCGTAAAGTTTAGATCATTTAAAAATATTAGAAATGAGCAAATTTAGTTTATGGAAAAACGATTAAAGTTGCAATAAAATGTTTTAACAACAAAATTTTTTTTAATGAATTCGCATTTATTGAAACGGGACAATAAAGGTACGTCTGTTTTAATACAAATGTAAGTTACGAGTTATAATAATATACATTTATGGGAATAATAAACAGTTTCAGGGATAAATTCGAGTTCAAAGCAGGAAATACGTGATGAAAATATATTCGTAAGGACTAAATGAGCTTTAACAAAAGAGAATTAACAATTGTCAAATTACTGTTGTCGATGCTTTCAGCTTTAGTTTTAAAAAGTCTATGCACAAACATAGAGTGCGTAGCGCGAGGTAAATACATTATCGTGCGCAAAGCGCGAGAGTACGGTATCATCGAGCGCGAAGCGTGAGAATCAACATTAACGCGCCCTAAGCGCGCTCAAACTTGTTCTATTATTCACATTTAAGCACTAATAGGAACACATTCATACTTAATTATTTTTAGTTAAAATCAATTAAAGTATAATCGTAGATTTTGATTGCCAGAAATAACGTCAAATATCAGTTGCAGTTATCAAAGGTGCGACGGGGAAGGGCGGGGGAAACATGAGCAGACAATGGAAGTATTCAAACTATTTTCTAAAAATCTTGGTAACACGAAATCAATTCTGAACTGAAGGATTAGAACACGCAGGAAGATACGTAGACGTATCTAATGTATTGAATACGGTCCGACTTTTCTGGAATAGGCCATGCAGTCACGGAGTGAAATAAACGTTGCGACTTTGAGTTTTAGCGCCTCTGTTGGCCATAATGTGCACTATTTTGCTTCATTTGATAGACGAATGTTAGTCTGGAAATCGGAACGATAAATAGGAGAAATAGGACTCTCTGGTCGCGGTTTTGGTTTGTAAAAAAAGTGTCATAAGTCAACATTGAATGTAGAATGGAGCCAAGGTTTAATAGTTTCCAAAAAAGTGTGCATAAAATAGAATTAAGCTCATCACAGTAGGCTTGCGTATAAAAGGTAATAAGAAATTTTTTGGGTTTCAGAAAGTAGAGAAGAAATCCTAAAACTTTGTATGCAAAGAATGTTTTGAACACATAATGGCTCCTTATGCAGATTATTTTAACACTTATATGCAAGAATTTCATAAATTTAATGCATACTCCTGTTTATCCTATTTATCCTTCCACTTTGAACACTTTTTCCACTATTAATATTCATTTTTTAAAGGTTTTATTTACTGTCTAATTAATCTTAGTACGTCACGAAGTTTCTAACCTCCATCTGTCAAATAAACCAGTGTAGTGCACATTATGGCCCACAGAGGCGCTAAAAACTGAAGTCGCAACGCTTATTTCACTTCGCGACTGCACGATCTATTCTGGAAGATTACGTTCGATTTACTTCGGAAATCCCGGTAAGAGATACGCCTCTTTATGTTTCTTCTTAGGGTCAGAACATGTGTCATCATTGCTATATTGCAGGTTGTTTTTCCAGTATTTGCAAAATTTCAATGACCTATTTTTGCATTGTATTCTCATCCTAAAGAGCAGGTATAAGATTGTATTCTGTCACTACGGTTATTACAAGTATTTGCACTGGACTTTTCTTTTTTGTTTATTACTTTTCGATAGCTTTAAAAATGTTTAAATACTCAGTAATTGAAAAAGCACCTAGTATTTTATAAAATAACTAAACAATTGAATTCTGTTTTTACAAAGAATAAATGCTTATTTGCGAAAAAACCTGCAGGTTGGGGAATTAGGAAGTCATCAAATTAAAATGTTGTTTGGCATAAATGTCATTGCATTGCTTGTTACAGCTCACTTTTAGTTCGAAGATGGTTTACGCTGATGGCATTAGTCATCGCCTACCGTACCTATTGGGCACGATGTATTTTCAACGACGTAAATTAGGAATTTTAACATGAACAATTAATTATCTTAAAAACAGTTACAAATTTATTTTTGACCAGTTTAAGTTTAAATATATATTTTTAGTTTCAATCGTCATAATATTTTCCAAAAAATTCCATTATCAGCCTTCACTACATGACACTAAAGAAAGTCCAGATAGCTAGTTATTCACTTTGGGAAGATTTACAAAATCTTTTCTGCTGGTATCAATAGTCTTCATTCATAGCGCCCTAAATAATGCTTTCTGTGAAGCGCTCTTGGGTATCTAGTGCGACAGTGGATATAGTTTACAAAACAAATGTTTATGCATATTTCAAAAGAATAAAATGACCTGCTCTTTCAAATTTTTACTAATTTAAAAAAAGGTAATCCTCCGTTTCTTCTTACAGAGTTTAGTTTACAGTTCGATCGTCTACCTAACGGCGACCTTATTCCTGGCATGCCTCGTAGCGAAACATCTTCTCACGACAGACAACATTCTCCTCCCGAGCCTATTCTTCGTGACAGGTCGAGGTCTCCTGATGGCAGGCACAGGTCTCCACTTGCCAGGTGCCCAGTTTTACCTACCACGGTTACTTCTTCTCACGGACACCAATACGAACTTGATCAACTTCAATTTCTTCTGGTTGCTTCCAATAAATATCCATACCGGAAATACACGCTTCGAAGATACACTTTTCCGACCAATAGATTAATTCGCACATACGCAGGGTCAAATGTCTATACGCCTGTGACAACGGAAGAACAAATTGTATTGTCATCATTCGGCGGTGAGGTATTTGCAATATTAGAAAGTAGTAATGTTCTTAAAGGAATATATAGATATGATTCTCGTACTCACCGCCCAAGACGGTTAAAATTCAATATGGAAAGTGGCATGATTACTCCATTGACAAAAGAAGAAATCAGGGAAATTCCAGTAGGTGCTACGCGCCCTTTTTCATTGCATTTTCTAGTGCAGCGTGTGAACCACACTGATGAATAAATTATTTTGTTAAAACGTAGCTCGTTAGCAATAGTATTTTAATTTCATTGAATATGCACTGTATTCAGTTAAATGCCCTTGAGTTAAACTGAATTCTGTAGAATTTTTTTATATATCCTGAAGACTTTTAAATCCACTTTTAGTTCCCATGCAATTTTTTATATTTCTAAGCACATATTCGATTCACATCAATTTATTTGTATTTAATATAACTTTTTGGATAAAAACTTCTTATCTGTTCAGATGAATAAGTTTTTAAACTAATTAATTTAATATGAACTCCTTTAAAATCTCTTTCATTATCCGAATTGCTTTTCATTTAATATATCAAGTTTGATTTAGTTCTTTGATTTTTTTTCTACTCATTTCAATTCTGTTGAATTCGCTTTTCGTGTTTTTCTTCCAAGAAAGAAAATCTGAATAAAAGTTATACATACATAGAAGCATATATTATACATTTGGGGACTATTTTAAAAGGTTTTGAAACATGTATTAAAATGAAAATGTAAGATCAAGAATATGTTACGGGTGCAGGGAAACTCTTTAAACTACACGAGAAGACCATTCTTTAGAAGGTAATATAACTAAAGATGCGATTGAAATTGAAAACTCTTTGGAGGAGCCTTTAACTAAAAAGATATGCAAATCTTGAGAAGAACAATTACAAGAAATTTTAAATGGTCTAAAAGAGAAGTTCCCGAATTTTCTAGACGGCAAAACAGTCCAAGGTTATGAAATATTCAGGCGGAGTATTAGCAGTACCACCATTCAAGAAAATGATTTAAATAGACAGATTATGTCGAACAGAAAGGATATAATTGTTGTAAAAGTTGATAGTCACAAGGAAGTTAAATCAAAACATTGATTTATGTATGATATTACAGTTTTCCGCACTTAGTGCTCAAGGAAAAGTCTTTAGAACACCTATTCGTTTATCAAACATTTACTGAGTTGCGACCGAAATGGTGTGTTGTAGGTGAAAGATCATTAACGCAAAGCGCCTGTATATGTCAATTCATCAAAACATTAATCTAAAACATTTAATCAGAGATTCTGAAATTGAATTAGGTGTCTGCAAAGATTGTAAGCACATAGTTATCTGTAAAGATCTACAACTGCTTATCATTAGCTAAAATGTTAGAAATCCGCTAAGATGGAGAAGCTTGCCGACATTATTCTGTAAGAACAAAATATCATACATCAGGTAATACATCGTACCTGCACATCTACCGATCTATGTATCCTTAAGCAAGAATGTCTTCTCTCAGACGAATTCGTGGACGAATTGTGCCAACTTAGAAAATGATTGACTTTACCAGTGTTAGGTTACCTTTGCTTTTTTCAAGAAATAATGAAGATTTCATTTTAAAAATTTGAGGAATAATAGCGAATATGCTAACGGGTGTCCTTGAACGCTCTGTTTACAGAATAACTAAAAAAAATTAATTTTGCTTAAAATGATTGGTACGGCAGAGATCTACATTTTGGGAATGATTGCAAGCTGAAAACTCATTCGAGAGCGCGCGGGAAATGAACTCAATTTATACACGAGAAAGTATCACATGCCTTTAATGTCGTTTATTTTCTAGATCAAGTGGCAGCGAATCATCGAGAACCCTTCGATGTATTTACGTAAATATTGGGCGATACCTAGAAAACTCTGTATTACCTCTACTAACCGTATCTTTATGTTATTTTCCACAAAGAGCTATTTTAGAGCTAGTATTTAAAAAAAATATGTAAAATTTCGTGCACATGGTAATCTATGCTTGAAACCGATTCTGTACAATCAAATAATTTAGAATAATTCGTAATTTCCACTTCTCTGAATACAAAAGCCGAGTTCAGAGAAAATGAAATGGTTTATCTTTTTTCAATTTCATAACAAACTACATCTCGACTTTCGGTTTTTATATTATTCCAGACAATCAGTGATTGAGATATCCAAATTGATGTTAAGACAATAAACGTTTTTAGCCACGAATGCTTCTACTTTAATGTTTAGGGTTTTTGAGTAGCTTTCACAACACTTTTCAAGCTTACAATTAATATTAAAACAAATTTTCTGACAGCCTCACAATCTAATATCAATTCTCGTATGGCCGAGGATATAAACTTCAAATAATCTTTAATTTCAATGTAGGAATAATCCATGCTGAAGATATCGCCATTAAGAAAAATTATCCCTCTGACAAGTGATCCCTTTTGCTGCAGTTCTAGCGTGAAATTTGACTAAGATTCTCTTTTGATCAATCTTTGCACTCCTTGAAAGTATTTTCAGGAACCTTTTTGACAGATCAAGGTATTTACTGAACGATTCTCCTTCCTTCCAGGTCCTTTTTTCGAATCGTTTTTTAGCAATTACTCATTTGGTCGGTGGTAGAACATCTTCCTAATCTCATTTAGCAGCTAGTCTGTACTAGTCTGCACTAGTCTGTACACACCTCTACTTTCACTAAAGGTAAATATCAATTTGAAAAGTGCATTGTTTATTTGATTGACGAACCTTTCAACACCAGCTATAAACTTTCAGAAGCGTTGTCTTTATAGAATTATTTAGTTTGTTCGCTTCTTCAAGGCTTGTGGATTGACATATTGGTGAACTTTTGACGACCATTCTTGATCAGTAAATAGCGACTCCGAATGTTTTAATATCGCTGCGCAGAAATACAAATATATTTACTATAGGCGTATTTATTTTTGCTTTTTTCATGAGCAAGTTTCCTTCTTTTTAATATTTTAATTCTTTTATAATTAATTTCGTTTCTAAAAGTGTAAGGTTTTTCTTTAACAAACCAAAGTGGATACGTTGGATATTTTTAAAAGTTATGCGTCTTTCTTACAAAAAATCGTATTCCAAATTAGAACTATATCTTTCTTTGTAGAAATTGCACATTTTTTTCAAACATATTAAGTATCTGTCGATTAATCAAGAATTATAATCGAAATTTCGTAAATAGATAAGACCACGAGAATCCAGGACGCAAACAATTGTATCGAATACAGTATATTTATGATCCTAATATATATCGTACCAAAATAATCCTCTTATAAATAAGAAAAATAATTTCCTCAACAATTTTAAAAAAGATATTAGTAGGCTATGGTAAGTCATTAAAGGTTCTCGATTTGAATAATCGGTGCACCTCAAAGACGTGAACAAATATATCATATACGTTACAGTTGTTTTACACACATTAAAAAAGTTTTCCTTATATTAATTATGGGGGAATTGCCTACCGAAGGAGGCGAAGGATAAGGATTCTGAGACCTGTCTGGAGGCGTTGCAGCTAGACAGCGGGTACGGTAGAAAATAACCTCCCCCCCCCCTCGCTGGGGATCGGGTGTTTACCCTTAATTTCTTTCAGTTCTCGGTTAAGGTCTAATATCATCTGATCATCTACATTTATTTCGATTTCGTAGTCGTGATTTTCGATTTTAAGTCTTTTGAGTCTTGTGGTTTTTGCTGTATTTCGTCTTTAAACATGGCTGTAGCCCAATCGATATTTATTTCCCAATCCTCCTTCCTTGATTGCTGGTTCCTGTAACATATCTTTAGTAAATGGAAAAAAAAATTGTGTATACAAAGGAAAGTGTCGACTTGTCGTTTGACGTCGTGAGTGAGTAACTGCAAAAACAGAATATACTGTGCTTAATAATTTTGTAGTTTTTGCTTTTGTCTTTGTGTTCATAGTCTTTCTGTAATGGTGGTAGTTTTTATTATTTTTGGGACTATTTTTCATAATTTATTTCTTGTTTGCGCTCTTTATGACGCAACGAAGAAGAAATTATTTTTGGAAGGTTGAGTAACTTCTCTGGCTCTTAATTATCCCTTTCTGAAATATTCTTAGGTGGAGGGAAATATTGTTGTTTGCACAAGGAATCAGGATATTTCTTTTAATTTAAAGAATTGTTTAGGGTTTATTTTTTGTCATTATTCCTTATTAATGTAATACGTTTTTACTTTCATGCTAATTTGGTACTTGAAGATGAACTTCTGATTTTTCTATTTCTCTTCCTTTTCCTCTTCCATTCTATGCTTCTCGGCCTCTCTTCTTTTTTTAATTTCATTCTCCCATAGGATTCTTCGTTCTCGTTCTTCGATTCTCTTATCCTCTCGTTTCTTAAGGTCTTCTAGTTCTTCTTTAAATTCTTCTTTGTTTTTTTGTTTCGTATGAGAGCTTCTCTCTCGAATTCTCTGCTGAGTTTGATCATTTTCTCTTGCAGATCCCAATTTCTTGCATCTTTCGAGTGTACGTTTTTTCTCTTTAGGTTTTTCTTTCTCTTCTAGTTTTGATGGGGATGCTAATTCAGGAGGCCACACACAGCCCCTCTTTCTCTTGTTTCCCGTCGGTTTTGGGTGTCGGTTCTTTCGTGCTGTGATGGTTCCTGTGGTCGGATCTGTGTCCTATTTTGAAAGTTACGTTTGTTTCTCAACATCTGTCGTACGCGACGGTGCGGATGGTATTTTAAGTCCTTTTCTGGGACACCTTGTCTTCTCATTCTTAACCATTTGAGGGTTTTGCAGTTTTCTACGTGTTTTTTCAAATTCAATTCTAAGATATGGCTCTGGCAAAGTTTGCATTTTTGGATGTCGATTTTCTGTAAAAGAAATATGTCCGTCGTCTGAGTTGGTCCTTACATTTCTTTCTAGGTTTTTTCTTAGGGACTGGAGTGGTTCCAATTCGCGACCTAAGTTTAAAAATGCTGGGGTAAATTGTGTTGATGAGTTTTTGCTAGTATTTAGCGAGAACTGCAAGCCATCTACATGTTCATCCCAGGTGTAATGATCGCTATTTGAGGAGGTTTGAATAATTTGTTCGATTGTTCTATTGTGACGCTCGGTTTTGTTGGCTTAGGGTTAATATTTAGGTGTGTTAGTATGCCTGATACCGATTTTTCAGGCAAGTTCTCTCAAAGTTTTGTTGACACATTCCGTGCCATTATCAGTGTGGAAAATCCTAGGTGTTCCTTATCGCGAAATACCACGTTTGTGGAATTCTGACTCTATTGTTGACCCGTCAGCTTTTCTCATTGGAATTATTTGAACCCATTTTGTAAAAAGATCTATAATCACTAGTGAATATTGTTTTTTTTCTCTTTTTTGACATTGGTAATGGGCCCATGATATCTACAGCAATCATGGTCCATGGTTCTTCGACGATTATTTTTCTCATCAGCCTTAATTTCGGTTGGTTACTCGGTTTGGTTCTTTCGCATGTTTTAACATTTTTAACCTATTTGATTATTTCCGGATAAGTCATCGTGATTTTCTTTCAAAACCTGTGTTCGTAATCTTTTTGGTATGACGAGTTTCCATGGATTAGAGTCTGGTGAAAGAGTAGATTTTAATGGGTCAGTTCTGTAAAAACAGAGTTGCGAATCTCTGATTCGCCATTTTTCGTGTTCTTCCGGTCTGTTTGCTACTTTTCTGCATTTAGTAAAGTATCAGTCGTCTGTTTTGTCGTTTATGTCCGTTTTCGGTTATTCTACGCTACATGCTAACGCGAATGCTATATTTTTCGTTAGTTCTCCTGAACTCGAAAGAGCATCAGGTACGAAATTTGTACTACATTTTCGGTATATTACTTCGTAGTCATATTAAAGAAGTTCCAGTGCCCACCTGGCTAATCAGCCAGTGAGGTTTTTTAGGTTATGGAGCCACCTTAAAACTAAGAGGTCAGTGATTACTTCAAAGCTATAACCTTTAACATAAGGCCTAAATTTTCAGATGGCCCAAACTACAGCTGAGCATTCTTTTTCGGATGCCGAGTATCAAAATTCTGTCCCGTTCAATCTTCTACTCGCCTAAGCGATAACGTAATTTACGTCGTTGATTGTTTTTGTAAGAACGGCTCCCAACCATGTGTTACTCGCTTCGTTTTCGAATTGACGGGGTTGTGTGAAATCTGGGCATGTTAATATAGGTGCTGATGTTAAAAGGTATCTAATTTTTTTAGAAAGCCTCAGCTTATTCTAATCCCCAATCACATTGTTTATCTTTTTTAAGTAATGTATTCATTACATTATTTCGGCGAAATGTGGTATACATTTTCTATACCAACTTGTCGCTCCTATTATGCGCTGTAATTGTTTAATGTTTTAAGGTTTAGGGAATTCTAATATTGATTGAATTTTTCCCTCATCTACTTGTAGTCCTTCGTCGTTTACTTTAAACCCTAAATATTTAATTTCCGAGCAGCCGAATTCGCATTTGCCCGGTCGTTAATTTTATCTAATGCAATATTCAAGTACTTTAAATGGTCATAAAAATCTTCAGTTACTATAACAATGTCATCTAAACAGTAGAAAACGTTTGGCTTTAAATCTGGGGTTATGATTTTATCCATCAGTCCCTGGAAAGTGGCTGGAGCATTGGTTAGACCAAATGACATCCTTTTGAATTGAAACATGCCATGGACATGGGAAATAAGGGACTAGGTATGCCATCGCGGAGTTGATGCAATGAGAGGGGAGGTCCGCCATCTTTTGATGTCCCTTCATAAGTGGGATTGGGTGGACTCTTTTTTTGTATTATTGTTGACCTTTCTAAAGTCTAGACAGAATCTATAATCTTTACCCGGTTTTTTGACCATCACTATGGAATTTGACTAATCGGAACAAGAGGATTCTATTATATCTTGTTCTAATAATTTGTCTACTGTTTGGTAAATTATGTCTTTAATTTTTGGGCTCACGTAATAATATCGCTGTTTAATGGAATCATGTCCCTGTCCATCTATTTGGTATTGCGTTAATTGTCTAATTTTTAAAATTAACCCATTGATATCTATTATGGCATTCTGATGTCTCATCGGCCTTTGAGATTCAGTTTTTGATTTTTTCCAATTTGAATCCCTTTTGAATCTTTTTAGTTTTTCCAAGAAATTCGCGGGACTATCGTCTTTATTGTTGCAAAATTTAATGCGCCAAATGCTCATAATTTGAAACGGCGTTTGTATCATGCCGAAAGGATAATATGTAGCTGGAATATTTTCGGTTATTTTGATAGTTTTTGTATTCGTTATCAGAGTCTGAGTTGGCCGTGTGTATTCTAGAACGTCTGTTTGACCTGTCGTTTGTCGTAATGAGTCTGCATGTTCTGTTTTGGTTTGAGTAGATTCTATCCTCTATAGGTTCGCTATCACCCGTATTTTGTAATTTTCAATGGTTGTTTCTTGTTCTGCTACAGGTTTTAATATGAGTGAACGATAGTTGACAAGGTTCTTTTGAGTTTTCTAGTAAATCGAATTGGACGGATTGCCTGGTACGAGATTGGTCGGTCCTATTACTTCTAATATATGGTTTTGTTATTTTTTCTCTAAATTCAAAAAAGATATTTGCTGGAGGGTCCAGTCTAATCCCTAAATTGTTTGCCCTTTTTCACCTTTCTTTAAAAAATATATCTTTTTGACGGTTCATGAATTAGCTAAATTCTATGCTTTCTAAGAGTTCATCTGTCTCTAAAATAAACTGCGCGTTGTTTCCAAACATGAATCGCGTTCATTAGTCTCGCTAATTGCTTGTCTTGGATTTTTTAGTAGATTTGACGCGCCTATTATGGCGAGATTTCCGTTATCCCAATAGAATGTATTGTTTTCTAACTCAAAAGTTCTGTCAGGTTGAGGATCTTGAGTTGTTCTGTCTAGGTTTGTCCTATTATTCGTACCGGATGTTTCCGTGTTTTTTCGCGTGAACCCTCTACCGCGACCTATCGACCTGTTAATTGTTTTTGGGATCGTACTCGTGTTTTGGAGTATAGGTGAGGCCGGGTTATTAGATGTGGGTCTCGTTGTGTTGTTTTTTAGTTATATGTTTTGAGTAGGAAGTGCAGCGACTTCTTCTAAGTTCAGACTATTGTGGTTGCTTTCCATAATGCTGGGTTTCGACATTGTTATTTTACTTTTTTCCGATCTTAATTACATAATTTCTTATTTTTATCCTCCAATTGTTTTATTAAGACATCCTCGTTGAAAGTAAGGTTTGCTTTTTCAAGTAAAAAAATGTTAGTTTTGTTTAAGAAATTTGTTTCGCTTTTTCATGCCTTGCCACCCTATATTAGGTTTCTCTAAGAGGTTCCTGGATTTAGTTTTTAATTCGATAAGTATATTCAAATTTATTTTAGAGATTTCCAAATAAAATTTTGATCAAATTTTAGGTTTTCGCCGAGTTCGAAAATATTGTTATTTTCCTTATACGGCTCTTTGTTTATGAAGTACGTCGCATGACGTACTTTTCCTAGTTATCCTAAATATTTCAGAATTTTCGGTTTTTCTTTTTGACCCAGTTCTATGATTTTATTTGAAGCTGTACATACTTTCCTGGGTTTTTATAGCTTAGCATCATTCATACAAATTTGCGAGTTTAGTTTATTTTTTACTCCGGCCCCACATAGTTACACTGTTTAAATATAATGTGAAATATACGTATATATTTATTAGATGCATGGTGCGTGTTTCACAGGACCTGTTCTTACTAAATCATTAATAACAGTTAACATATAGTATACAATTGAATATTTTAATTGGAAATGCAAAAAAAACTGAGGGAGGAAAAGGATTAGGATGCCGAGACGGCGAGCCAGGAGCACAAACAGAGCGAACCGGGTATGGGAGGAACTAAACGCACGGATCTAGCCAAAACGAGAACCAGAGCTTTCCAAGGGGATCATGGCTAAAGGGTTTATAACCTCCTTACCTCGTAATAGTGAAACCCCATAACAATTTTTTGAATTTTTCTTGTGCAAAATAGTCATGAGTAAGTAGCTCTGTATCCCTAAAATTTCATAACACCATAACCTTAAAACTGCAAAATCATAAGAGTTAAGTAAGTGAAGTCATAAATCAATGTCTATTTATTGATATTTTTTAAATCCCTCTTAGACGTAGCAAAAACCTCATTATGCTTGTAGACTAATTTTTTTGCAATATTTATGGAATTGAATTCTTTCGTGATTATTTATCCATTATTAAACAGCAAACGTAAAAATGTCTACCATCTTTTTCTGAAATTTGAAATCCTGCTACCTTAAAGAGCACTGGAGATGGTGAAACTGATTCTAAGTTAACGACCTTGCCAAAATCGGAAAGCCCCCATGCTTAGTCCTAGGGAGATATGGGGATTATCACCCCTAGGCCGGCGGACTCAAAACCTGCGTCAAATATATCAGCAACGCTTTGGGTGTGAGGTGATCCAAGGAAACTATTATGGGTTGCTTAACATGATCTGCTGTGCTTGCGGATCTATGCTAATCGGACATAATGAGCATACTAAGAAAATAAAGTATGTTTCGCCAACTGTTTTGCGGGAGCCGACGAGCAAAGAAGATTGTTATTTTTGTTTGACTGACACAGTAAGCTTCAACTTCAGTAATTTTAAAAAAATTTAGTGTGCAATCTTGTCGATTGTAACCGAAGCTTCCATGTCTGAAATTAGTAATAAGAAAGATCATGAAGTAGCCTTTGATGTATCTGTGTCTGACATATAGATTAATGAAGCAACTGAAGAAAATATCAATGAAGAGAGCGCCCATTTAATCATAAAGAACTGAATGCCTTAATCGGAGAGTTAGAGCTGCCGAAGGAGGGAGCTGAATTTTTAGCCTTAAGACTGAAAGAAACAAATATGCTGTCTGAAGAAAGAAAGGTTTTAGTTTATCGTAATAGCGATGAGACATTCGAAAAATACTTTACAAAAGAATTTGGTTTTGGGCTAGGTCAGCAGTCCGCTCTTACGAAATTTCTATGCTCTCTTTGCTTCTGCAATAGCAGAGATCGCAAGAATCATTACACACACATTCCGATCTATCGCTACTGGATCAGACTAGACACGTACTGATCTCTCCAATATCTGCCAAGGGAACACTATTAAACAAAGGAGAATTGAAATTGGAAACTGACTCGCCTCTTTATGTATATCTCTGAAAACGTGGATTCATCTTACTGCTCTGTTAGTCCTCCTCAGGACTAAAGAGTGTATGCAGGCAAGAAAAATGAAACTCCTCTCTTCAGAGCAACGACTCTTTGTATAAAACACACTTTAATTCGTTTGTGAATGCACTAAGATCGTGAAATGCCTATCAAGTCTCTTTTGAAAACGGCGACAAAGTCCCTCCTGAAAAGAGAGAAAAAGTCCCCCCAGGAAAGAGCGGCCAAGTCACTGCTAAAAAACGCCACGAAGTCACTCCTGGAAACGACGGCATCCTACCTTCATCAAAAATTTGTTTTGCGCAGGTTTACTTCTCTTTAATAACGAAGGATCGTAACAATCAGTATATTTGGAAAAATTGATATACTAGGTCACAAGAGGCCATACAAGGTTCATCAATATACGTAGTGCAAAAATATGTGATCGTTAGCCTCAAGTATGTAAGATATACAAGCTGGAAAGGGGTCAATATCATGTCACATGAGGCAAGTCCCACCTGCAGCATATCACATCTGAGGCATGTCACATCTGTGGCATGTATTTTGTGTAACATGTCACACATGCGACATTTTACATCTGTGGCTTACCGCATCTGCCGAATGTCTCATCCGCGGTATGTCACAACTGCGGCATCTCTACCTAGCAGATTTTCTCCCTCGCGGCATTTCTGACCGTAAAATTGACATTTTTGTGGCATCTCTTACCAGTAAATATGCTCCCAGTGGAATCTCTTTCTTCCAAAAAATGTTCAATGTCCAATTAAAAATGACTGACCTGCAGCAAGCCTTTCGGGACTAATTGTCACATCTGCGGCATCTCCTACCAGCGAAAAGTTTCCCCAGTGGCATCTCTCATCCGTGGAAAAATGTTTGAGTCTACATCAAAGTGGCAAAAGTGTGGCAAGTATCCCAATATTAATTGTCACATTCGCGGCATCTCCCATCAGCGGCAAGTCTCCCCAGCGGCATCTCTCCCCCAAAAAATATTTTTAAGCACTTCCAAAGATGACGTAACTGCGGCAAGGCTCCCCAGTGGCATCTCTCTCTCTCTCAAACAAACTTGTTAAGTACTTTCAAAGGTGCAACAACTGCAGCAAGTCTCCCTAGCGGCATCTCTCCCCGAAGAAAATTTTGAAAGAACTTCTAAAAATAGCAAAACTGCGGCAAGTCTCCCCAACGGCATCTCTCCCCCAACAAACTTTATAAGTAGTTTCAAAGATGGAAAAACTGCGGCAAGTCTCCCCAGCGGCATCTCTCCCCCAAAAAAATTTGGTAAGCACTTCTAAAAATGGCAAAAGTGCGGAAAGTCTCTCTAGCGGCATCTCTCCCCCAACAAATTTTATAAGTAGTTTCAAAGATGGCAAAACTGCGGAAAGTCTTCCCAGCGGCATCTCTCCCCCAAAGAAATGTTGTAAGGACTTCTAAAAATGGCAAAAGTGCGGCAAGTTTCCCCAGCGGCACCTCTCCCCCAAGAAAATTTTGTAAGCACTTCTAAAAATCGCAAAAGTGCGGCAGCTCTCCCAAGCGGTATCTCTCCAGCAAGAAAATTTTATAGGGATTTCTAAAAATGCCAAAAGTGCAATAAGTCTCTCCAGCGGCATCTGTCCCCAAGAAAATTTTCTAATTACTTCTTACGATGGAAAAACTGCAGCTAGTCTCCCCAGCAGCATCTCTATACCTATAAGTTTTTCTAACTACTTCCAAAGTTGAAAAAACTGCGGCAAGTCAGATAAAAAAACTGCTGGGGAAACTTGCCGCACTTTTCTTATCTTTAAAACTATTTAAAAAAATTGTTGGAGGAGAGATGCCGTTGGGAGACTTGTGGCAGTTTTGCTATATTCAAAACTACTTATAAAATGTTTAGGGGGAGAGATGCCGCTGGGGAGACTTGATACACTTTTGCCATTTTTAGACATCCTTGTCAAATTTTCTTGGGGGAGAGATGCTACAGGGGAGACTTGCCGCAGTTACGTCATCTTTGGAAATGCTTAACAATATTTCTTGGGGGAGAGATGCCACTGGGAAGACTTGCCGTTGATAAGAGATGCCGCGAATGTAACAATTAATCCTGAGAGACTTGTCGCAGATTTGCCAGTTTGATGTGGATTCCACAATTTTTTCCGAATGAGGGATGCAGGTGAGAAATCTTGCCGCGAGCAAGAGATGCCATAGGTGTGACAATCAGTCATGAAGACTTGCCACACTTTCGCCACTTTGATGTGGGCTTGAACATTTTTTCACGGATGAGAAATGCCACTGGGGAGACTTTTCGCTGGTAGGAGATGCCGCAGATGTGACCATTATTCTCGGGAGGCTTGCCGCAGATGTGACAATTAGTCCCGGAAGGCTTGCTGCAGATGTGACAATTAGTCCAGGGAGGCTTGCCGCAGTTCAGTTATTTTTAATTGGACATTAAACATTTTTTGGAAGGGAGAGATGCCACTGGGAGAATATTTACTGATGAGAGATGCAGCAAAAATGACAATTTCACAGTAAGAAATGCCACGAGGGAGAGAAGCCGCTGGTTAGAGATGCCGCAGTTGTGACATGCCGCATATGAGGCAAGCCGTAGATGTGACATCCCGCAGTTGTGACATAACGCAGGTGAGACATTCCGCAGATGTGACAAGCCGCAGATGTGACATGCCGCAGATGTGACATGCCGCAGATGTGACATGCTTCAGAAGTGACATGCCGCAGGTAGGACTTCCCGCAGAGATACTTGCCACATGCGACATGATATGGACCTGCTGAAAAGTGTATTTCTTATAAGTAATAACCGTATAAAAATATCAAGCAGTTCCTTTTTTAAATGCAACAAGTACTTTAATTTCAACATTTCAGTTGACACTGTTAACTACGATTGTTTTTACCAGTCACAGTGGTTTTCCCCCTTAATTAGTAAAAATATAAAAGAATAGGTCATTTCATTCTATTAAAATATGCAAAAATATTTGTTCTTTAAGCTTTATACAGTGAGGCACTGGATGTCTGATTAAAAACGATTCAAAAGTAATAAGCAATAAGAAAATTTCGAATGCAAAAAAGCTTCAATTATTGTATTGACTAAAAAAATTTTCTCCTTTAAATAAACATCCATAAAATGAATAATTTTCAATTTATCCGTTTCTTTTATAGTACTATTTTACTCGGCCTTTAATTTAAAAAATAGTTCGGGAAGAGTTTGACATTTAATTTTTTTCGTGTTTAAATATTTCAAAATCACTAGAAGAAAGTATCTCGTAAATTATTATTATGTTTGCACATTTTAAAACTGCAGTATTTACATATACAATAACGTATTTAAATTCTAGAAAAAGTAATGTATCTGAAAAAATCAAAGAAAATAAGAAAGTTTCAATTGCCCCACTCCTCCCAAAACTCCCTTAGTAGTAACTGAAGTTTGGTGGACGGACATATAACTACAATCTCCCCAATATGATAAAAATAAACTTATAGCATAAAGGTGTAGTTGGGCGTATAATCTAAACACTGAATTATACAAACTATGAAATAGCCTCGGAAAGGACTGGAACTTCATTTGACAAAAGGCATTCACAACATAACCAGAATTCAGCAGAATTGAGTTATCTTATAAGAATTAAAGCGATCCATACTAATTCCAAGTGAATGTAAAAGTATTTTTGGTATTTGTTTTAATTTATTTTAGTAAGTTGCTAAAGTATTTTTTAATGTTAAAATGTTTATGTAGTGGCTGTATCAAAAGTTTTTTCTCACAAAATTACGAAAGGAAAAAATAGATTTTGAAACTGTTGCAACAACAATCACCAGTTGCTATTCAAATGTAACTTAATTAATACCGTCTCTCGTACGCTAGAAGAATTAAAGTCTGAGTGAATTACAATTTTTTTAAATTATTTACATCTATTTTCATAGTTAGAATTGAGAACATTCAGAAGACACAAACTTCTCAAAACAAGTATTAAAAATTAAAATTTTTTCATGCAATTGACAGAAATAGGAGTAAATAGATTTATTGCACGAAAATCTAAAAAAATGTATGGAAATTACAGGTAATTTAAAAAATTTTCAGGGTAAACTAAGAAGTTTTCAAATAAAAAAGGTTTTTTTGGATGCAGTTTATTTCAATGGAATTTTACGGAATTTATTTTATTTTTCCAAAATACAAAAGAAAATAAGAAAATGTTACATTTGGGAACGAGAAAAATAATTATGAATAATATCAGTAAGAAAATATAGAGACATCAATTTTTGTGCTGATTATAATAAAAGTCTCGGTAAACGAAATTCCAAAAATGGGGAAGAAAGTACATATAGCAAATAAAAATTTTACATATACTGATAGAGAGTTTTAAAATATTTATTCAATTTCTCAATATGTTCTTAAGAGTCTTCTGTTAAAAAGTAGCATTACCTTACAATTATTTTAGAATACTTAACTTTGAATGGATATTCTAGGTTTAAAGAGAACAATTTTTCACCTAGTTAATAACCAAAGAGTAGTGATTTTTCACTCCCTAAACTAAGTAATGTGCGCAGATATAAAGTTAGAATATTTTGTGGCCGTTATTTTTACTATGATTCACACCGAAATTAATTTTTTTACATTTCTTAGACAGATGTTTGTTCCTTCTTTAAAGTAACTCATCCATCTTTACGGTTGAGACGAACTACGCTAAACTGCATACATATTGGACGAAAGGTGCCTACTTGAACTTCTTTGATTTCTGCTGGGGTCAATGGGATAATCTTACCGCTTTCTATGTTTATTTTTGCACGTCCTCTACTGCCAATACGGCGACTATGAGCATATATTCCAGCAAGAAAATTACTACTCTCTAGTATTGCAAGTATGTCACCATTGATTGTTGATACCACAATTTGTTCTTCTCTTGGCATAGGTCCATAGACATTCCGTGCTACAAGTAATCGAATTCGTTCATCCGCCGGAAAAGTGTATCTTCGAAGTTCGAACTGCCGAAGCGGATTTTTAGCAGGGATTAGGCGAAGGAATTGAAGCTGATCAAGTTGATATTCATGCCCGTCTAGAGAAGTAATATAGGTGGGTGGAGCCATGTGCCTAGTAGAAGGTGACCTGGACCTAGCACGTATCGGAGATTCGGCATGAGAATGTTGTCTATCAGAGGAAGAAGAGGATGATGCGACGCTACGGCGAGCAAAAGGAATAGGTTCGCCATTAGGTAAACACTCGAATGACGAACTAATATCTATAAGAAAAAGCAGATGATGACATTTTATAATATAAGAATAATATTACTGAACTATCGAAACATCTGTACTATTTAAAAAAATTGCTAAATTTCTCATGAGTGTGGTTCTATTGACTTCTAAAAGAAATGCGGTAATTCATTTATGGCCACATATTAAGAGGTATTAAGACAGCTTTCTGCATCCATCTCGCAACTTCTTGGACATATTTTTGGTACGTAGGTATTGCTTTATGGTTACGAACCAGTGATGGTTTCGAACTTCCGAGAACACCGATAATAAGGACAATAACTTGAATCGAATATTTTTCGAACAGTTGTTGCAGCTCCCATTCAATTTCTACATTTCTCTCATCCTTTTCATTGGCAGGGATGTGGTTGCCTGCCGGAGCAGAGAATTGGATAACGAATATATTTCTTTTCCCGATGTCTCAGAGACCGATGTCAGACCTCGAGTGTGGAGTAGAGAATGCTCTCCGAAAATCTTAGTTCCATAACATTTTTCACTTCTCGTTTTAAACAACTGACTATCTCCCTCAAAGCGTGCGACATGCCAGAATCGCGGCTAATAATGTAAAAACGACAAATATGGTAATAAAGCACTGTTGGGGCTGCATTTTCTCTATAGATATACGCAGTTTCCAAATTACTGGGAAACCCTGCTAGATTGTGTGCTAGGTACTTAGTCTCACGCTCTCCTTGCATGCAAAAATAAAACTTTCTGTACCTGAATTAAATCCTGATTATCTGAGCAGGGCGAAAGTTTTTTACTTCAACAAGGATAGTTTTTCTAAATTTCTATAAAAATTTCTGTTTATTTTCTTGTCAAGAAGGTGTTAACGAAATTATTCAACCTCTGTTTTCTTTAATTCAGCTTTTATAAGTGAAGCGTTTACATGTAATAATGTACTTTCCATTTTTTTATGTGAAAATATAGGTTCATGGGCCCGTTCTTCCGCTCTGCGGGTATTTCTGCATCGTGTATACCTCTCCCAAAAATATCTATCTCGTTGGACTTTGGTGGATTTCAAATATAAAAAGGGAGATGACTGAGGAACCGCGATGTGCCAAAGAGAAACTGTTGATTCTCCCTGATTTATCCCTCTCTCTTCTGTATTTTCCTCTTTGCGTCAGATGATAACCGTCTTTTGTCAACAATATGCTGTTTGAGTTTCAGCAGCTTTGACTTGAGGGAAGTTTGCAACTCTTTCCGTGAACAATTGACCATATGTTATGTAGTCAACTACACATTACAATCTTTTTGTTCAGTTGATGCAAACGTCTTTTGGTCTTTTGATTCACCTTCGGATGCATTCTTCGAATTAATTCAGTCAACTCAGCTGCAGCACCATACCATTAATACTTTATGGTCCAGAGGTTGGAGGTTAAAGAAGTATAGAAGATTAGTTTTTCTTAGTAACATCTACTAAGAGAAATTTCCATTTTAGAACGTCAGCGATAACGACCTCTAGTTTGTTTTCAAAATTAAATTTCACGTTATTGTGGTTCACATTCTGTACTCTAAAATGCAATAACAGTGATGACCATTTCTCGGGCCCCACCACCCCCGAAAATTTAACTTATTTCAGACAAATATTCAGTGCAAAATTTGTTCAAATTCGTACAACCAAAATTAGAATTAGTCCATTACCGGAAGTACGTGATTTTTCAGAAAAAGTCTGGCGGCGCCAGCGAAACGTTTCGCTAGCCATGACATTAACCAAAATGAACTTTAGATGAGTGCTTTATTTTCTTCTCAATTTGCTTAAATTCGTGCAACCAACTTCAAACCCTACGAACCAAACCCTGTTAGGCAAACACCATAGTGGGCATAGCAAAACATACCGCTGCTCCCGACATTGTCCAAAATCAACTTTATCTGGGTACATTATTTTCGCTCTAATTTGATTAAATTTGTGCAACAAACTTCAAACCCTAAAACTACCCCTTGCTAGGCAAACACCTTGGGGGCCATCAAAACGTTTCGCCGGCCCCGACATTATCCAAAATCAACTTTATATAGCAGCATTATTTTCGCCTTAGTTTGTTTGAAATTTGGGCAACAAACTTGAATCTCTACAAACAACCTCCTGTGTAAAAACAACATGACGGAGCCAGCGAAACGTTTCACTGCTATGAACTTTTTTCAAAATGAACTTTGTATGGGGTTTTACTTTCGCATTGATTTGTTTAAATTTGTACAGCAAATTTCAACCCCTGAAAACTACTCCCCGTGCGGAAAAACCCGTGTCTAAGCCAGCGAAACGTTTCGCTGGCACCGACATTATCCAAACTAAGCTTTATACGGGTGTATTATTTTCGCCTTAATTTGTTCAAATTTGTGCAACCAAATTTAACCCGTCAGAACTACCCCCGGTGCGGAAAACACCATGACGGAGCCACAGAAACATTTCACAGGCTCCACCCTGTTGTTTTCCACACAGGAGGTAGCTTTTAGGGGTTGGAGTTTGATGCACAAATTTAAACAAATTAAGGTGAAAATAATTCAAACATATAAAGTTGACTTTGGATAATGCCGGGGCCAGCGTAACGTTTCGCGGGACCCACTATGCTGTTTTCCGAACAGCGGAAAGCTTTTAGGACTTGATGTTGGCTGCACAATTTCCAAAAAATGTAGGCGAAAATAATGCACCGATATAGAGTAGATTTCGGATAATGTCGGGACCTTCGGTATGTTTCGCTGGCCCCGCTATGCTGTTTGCTGCACCAGGGTTGTATTTTGAAGGTTGAAGTTTGTTGCACAAATTCAAACAAACTAGGAAGAAAATAATGTACTTATATAAAGTAGATAGCTTTTAAGCGTTGAAGTTTCTTGCACAAATCTGAAAAAATTAAATGCGAAAAATGCACACATATAAAGTTGACTTTGGACAACGTCGGGACCAGGGAAACATTTCGCTGTGACTGCTATACTGTTTTCCGAACAGGATGTAGTTTTTAGGGGTTAGTGTTAGTTACACAATTCTAAAAAAAATAAGAAGAAAATAATACACCCATACAAAGTTGATTTTTGATAATGTCGAGGCATAGACAAATGAACTTTATTTGTTTCTATACAATTTTATAAACAATCAAATGTAATTGTGTTACAATAATGAATATATTTTGTAAAAGACATATAGAAAATAATAAACAATTTAAAATACTTAAACTGTTAAATTTGATGAAAAAAATCTTTTGGAAATAAATGCGCATATAATTAAATTATTTCGTAATTACTTTATAATCATTCAGTTTTTTAAGAGATTCATTTTTAAAAACTAGTAATAATTCAACATTATGTGTGTTTTAATATAATTATATGATTATAAAACGATATTAATATAGTTAAATGGATACAATAAATATAATTTTTGTGGTAAATTATTTGAATTTGACAATTTGATATTTAGACCCACATTCATAAACGGCATATATGTATTTTTTAAACGAATTATTTAGGTAACAAATAAACGCTCACGGCGAATCCCGCATTTTTATCTTCGCGAAAATTTCCATACCACGGTTATGAACTTTTTATGATTACTGAACGATAACGTTAAATTCATTCCTGTCTTTGGCGTATAGTAAAAGAGTATACTACATTTTTAATTTTAAAAAATAAAATAAATTTTAGAATAAAAAAATTAGACTTGGCGATATATTGGATGCAAAATTTTGCAATAACGATTTTGCTAGCGATACCTGAGGCATTGAAGCTGCATATTTTCTAAATCGTCTAATAAATTATCTTTAATGTAGGTGGATTCAAAACTATCGACATTTTTGAATGGTTGTTATTTGGATTGGGAAAATTACTTCTCCACAAATATGGGAAAATAATTCTGCAAAAAACATTTTCATCTAAAAAATGTCTGTTTTAAACAAATCCACGTATATCTCTGTTTTTAAGAGAGAAAAATGTTCTTTTCTGTAGAGTAATTTCTTATCACCCAAAAAATATATTTTAACATAATGGATTCCAAGTGAAGAAAATTATTATCATTATTTCGGATTCGCTTATCATTATCTTAATCATTATATTTTGCAGATCAACATTAACCCTATTGCTTGGAAAAGAACAAACAAGTGATTTTATATATAAGAACTAATAAACATGATAATAATGATAACTATATATTTCTACTTGTTCATTTTACCAAAAAAACATATTATTCTTTAAATAAATAGATGTGACTCTGTAAAATAAGAAAAATTTTATATGTTGAAAATAAGAATTTTTTAATGATACTTTTTCATAATAATCATAAGATTTTTTGAACTGTAATTTATTTTTCGAATAATATTCTTCAGAAGAAAAGAAATTATTTTTAGAAATAGTCTAAGTTGAAAAACGCGGAACAAAATAATAATAATTTTTTCATTGGCTTCAATATACTTTTTTTCAGAAGATATAAGCTTTCACCGGAAGAAAGCTCGCTCAGGTATACAATTTCTTGATGCAGTTGATCTCTGTTTTTAGCATAGATCTTAAGATCGTCCATATAAAATACATGAGTGA
Source organism: Belonocnema kinseyi (assembly GCF_010883055.1). NCBI lineage: Eukaryota > Metazoa > Arthropoda > Insecta > Hymenoptera > Cynipidae > Belonocnema > Belonocnema kinseyi. The sequence continues at coordinate 14,341,544 of NC_046664.1, read as the reverse complement.
CCTTGTACTTTCGATATGCAGGTTTGCCGCACAAGTACCCGTCGGAATGGCGCAGTGCTAGAGATAGTGGCAATAATGTAAGGCAAAAGAGGAGTGAGCTCATGGTGTCGCCCAGAAAGAGACCTCTCTGAAACGTGACCTTATTAATTGCCACACGATTTTTGCCAGATGAGATAGTAAATCTGGTTTTCTAAAATGGCATTAATCTCTCTATTCACCCAACTATTTGCGGATGAACCTTTAAGATTTCCAAAAGACAAATGATAAGTCTATGGAATGTAGAATCGAAAGCTTTCCGATAATCAATCCAGGCCATCGATAGGTCACAATGGTTGAATGCTGCATCTTTGCAGACACATCTATCGATGAGCAGGTTCTCCCGACATCCGGCTACGCCTTCCTTTGAGCCTCATTCTTCATACATTTCTTGCCACACAGGTTCAATTGCCCCAACAATCTTATCATTTAGGATAGCTGTGAATATCTTATAAAGTGTGTTCAGACAAGTTATTGGCCTGTAGTTCTTTGGGTCAGCTAAGTTGCCTATTTTCAGCAGGAGTATTGTGCGCCCTTCCACCAACCACTCTGGAATCGGCTCTTCCGACTTCAAATATGAAGTGAAAATACGGGCCAAATGCTGATGGGTTGAAGAAAACTTCTTCCACCAGAAAGTTTTGATACAATCTGGTCCCGGTGCGGAATAGTTCTTTATCCCTCTTAATGCATTTTTCACCTTCTCGGTAGCAATGGGGGGGGGAGCATTCTTTATCAGGTGTTATGAGGGCAACACATAACTCCTTGAAGCTATTTATATTTTCTGAGTCTTCATCCTGTCTATGCTAAACTTTGTAGAATTCCCTCCAAAATACTTCGACCTCCTCTCGTTTGGGTGGGTGTTCGACAGTAACTGGAGGGTCTTGGAAGAGTCGAGATGGGTCAGAGAGAAACTGTTGATTTTCTTTGATCCACCTCTCTCTCCGCTCTAGACTTCTCTTAACGTCAGATAGTATCCGTATTCTCTCAACAATATGCTGCCTGATAGTCAGCAGCTTTGACTTGTTAAGTGTGTGATAACGGGTACGGAGTTCGCGTGCGAACTTTCGAACCTTGGCGGTAAATATCCTGCCAGATGTGATGTAGTCAATCACACATTGAATGCGGGACGCGTACTGTTTTGCCCAGCCTATCTTTATGGCAAGTTGATGAATTCGTCTTTTGGTCTTATGATCAGCCGTTGGTTTTGTTTTACAGTTCGCATCGGCCAAAGCTCTCTGCAATATACACACAATAATTGATAGCCCAGAGGTCGGATTCACCGGAAAAATGTCCACCAAGCTCGTCATTCATTCCAGCCAGATCTTTAGGCTTGAGAGAAACCTTGGTGTTGATGTTCCTCCGGGTCGTAAAGCATTGCTCTTCATCTATTGGATGCCTGCCCGCGGTTGGCCTTAGTGTCGCCTCTCTTTCTTTGTTGCCGGCTTGTTCTAGCTGTGGTAGAGTAGGCGTTCCGCTTACATAACCCCTTTTACGGAGTAGTTCAGCATGGTTTCGCAGACGTTGCTGCGAAAAGTGCGATAGCTCAGGGTGTTTCTCGCACCACAGAGCATGCAGCCCTGCCATGTAACCCCATTCACGGCCTACACTCGCATCGTTGCAGTCTAGGAAGTCGTGATTCAGTTGCTCCTTCCACCCAAAGGTCACGAGATCCCGCCGATCCATCGCATTGAATCCATTTTCATTGGCTCCCCCAGCTCTAGATTGGTCGGCACTATTGGCCGACCCATTGTCGGGAGCCCTGCGCGTTTTGTTGTTTTGAACCGCACTTACTACAACTATGTTTGGTGTTGTCATTGTTGTTCCCACGAGAAGCTACGGAAAGGGGTTCATCCATCCTTGTAGAGCCCCGCATGCAAGGATAAGGCTGCGTACTGTGAGAGGTCGCCCTGTATGCCAGAGTCACCGTTCTAGACACCTCACCCAGGTGCCATTCAGCTTTCGGCCCGGTGTTCACACCTCCACTGGGGGGTTAATTCCTTCGGGACCACCCCTGGACATTTTTCCGCGACTGCCTATTTATTTTTGTAACCATATTCAACAGAAACCCTTGGTACAGGGACCCTCTATCCGCAACCCGAGGACGCGTACGGTGGGTTTGTCATAGGCCCTTCACAGTTTGATTCTAGAGGAATCAAAACCGTACCGAAGGGTGACAACAGCATGCGGTATTCCCAAACGGTCACCCATGCAAGTACTAACCGCGTCCAACGCTGCTTAACTTCAGTGATCAGTTGAGAACTGGTGTGTTCAGCGTGTATGGCCCTTGCATATATATATATATATATATATAATATGGCAACCAGTTATATACATATCATACAAAATAGAGCGAATACGTTCTTTAACATATTTTTTTAATCTCAAAAAATATAACTTAATGACCATTTTTCAAACTTCTATGCATACAAGGTTTATAAAATCAACTTTAAATTTATAGATATATAACAGTATTATATTCACCCATAGAATTAAAGATGAGAGTCAAGGTAAATAACAGAGTATATGCGATCCACATCTTATGCAATTATGAAAAAAACAGACTTATGTGGTAATAAAGAATTTAAGTTAACAAAGCATCTGATTTATATTCTAGTGTTATTCTTTTTTATATTCAGGTATCTTAATATTTATTTTATGGGTTAAAAGCGTCGAGCTTATCCCACTAAATTACTTATATTCAATTATCGTAAATCAAACAAAAAACGAAATTTATGTACTACATGTATTTTATATCTACTAGGAATTCGGGTGGATACTTTTTTTAACGTATTAAAAAAAATTTCCATTTTGACAATTTTCAAAATCTTGAAAAGCATATAAATTTCTAAAGCTTAATTGAATTAAACAAATTCAGTAGGATACTTTGCAAGTTTTTTGCTATGTACCAGAAAATTTGACAAAAACTAAAACTCATAAAAAATGTTTATTCAAATTTTATGTCTAATCAAATTTGTCTAATCGAGAAATTAGAATAAGATGGTTTGTCAATATATTTGATATATATTGACGAATTTAAATGAAATTTCCTATTCTATCAGACAAAAGTCATTCCGACAGATAGATGTCGGAATAGATGGCCTGAATAGATGGCACCTTCCTTCTCTTGGTTGACTTTGAACTATGTTCAAAATCTTCCCGAGATCGTCTACCAGGTTTCAATATGGGTTGCGTAATTTTAAAATTTGTAATTAACCATACAGCATGTCTTTTTTCAAATATCTCTTTCTTGTTAAAAGAAGACTTCCAATTCCTTTTAAAGACAGGGATTTCGTTCAATACGAAATGAAGACAAATCAGCTGTGACCAAGTGTATTCATTATTGCGCATGCGCATGTAACTTGTGGCGCCATCTGTTGGCATGACGCACAACCT